>NW_006921735.1:6712978-6777022 GCF_000298275.1 Orycteropus afer afer
AGAACCACATGATCATATCAATTGATGCAGAAAAAGCATTTGATAAAATCCAACACCCATTCCTGATCAAAACTCTCAGCAAAATAGGAATAGAAGGGGAATTCCTCAACATAATGAAAGACACATATACAAAACCAACAGCCAACATTATTCTCAGTGGAGGGAGACTGAAATCATCCCCTCATGAACAGGAACCAGACAAGAATGCCTTCTATCACCATTTCTATTCAACATTGTATTGGAAGTCCTAGCCAGGGCAATAAGAAAAGAAGGGAAAATCAAAGGCATCCAAATTGGTAAGGAAGAAGTCAAACTACCCCTATTTGCTGATATGATCCTAAACCTAGATAACCCAAAAGACTCAGTCAAAAATCTACTAGAACTAGCAGATATTTAGCATAGTGCCAGGATACAAGATCAACATCTGAATATCAGTTGGATTCCTCTACATCAGCAAAGAAATTGTTGAAAAAGAAATCAGAAAATCAATATCATTTGCAATGTTGTTGTTGTTATGTGCCGTGGAGTCAGACCCAACTCATAGAGACTCCTTGGGTTTCCAAGGTGGTATCACTATGGAAGTAGATTGCCCCATCTTCCCTCCAAGGAGTGGCAATAGCTATCAAAAAAATAAAATACTTGGGAATAAATCTTACCAGGGACACAAAAGACCTATACAAAGAAAATTATAAAAGACTACGTCAAGAAACCATAAGAAATCTACGTAAATGGAAGAACATACCATGCTCATGGATAGAAAGATTGAACATTGTGAAAATGTCAACTCTACCCAAAGCAATCTATACATTCAATGCAATCCCAATCCAGATTCCATCAATATTCTTTAAGGATATGGAAACCAATCACTAACTTTGTATGGAAAGGAAAGAGACCCCAGATAAGCAAACCACTATTGAAGAAGAAGAACAAAGTAGGAGGTCTCACACTGCCGGATCTCCAAACCTACTATACAGCCACAATTGTCAAAACTGCCTGGCTTTGGTACAATGACAGACACATAGACTAATGGAATAGAGTTGAGAACCCAGAAATAGACCCCTTGACCTATGAACAGATGATCTTTGACAGAGGCCCAAATCCATTCAATGGGAAAGAGATTGTTTAACAAATGGTTCTGGTGAAACTGTATATCCATTTGCAGAAAAATGAAACAAGGTCTGTACCTCGCACAATACACAGAAACTAATACCAGATCTATTGAAGACTTAAATGTGAAACCTGAAACTATAAAGTTCCTCAAGAAAAAATAAGGGGCAAATTTAGGGAACCTAATATATGGCATAAATAGACTATGAAGCATAAACCAAAATGCACAAACAGCAGAAGAGAAGCTAGATGAATGGGTCCTTCTCAAAATTAAATTTTTATATGCTTCCAAAGACTTCTCCAAAAGTCAAAAGAGAACCTACAGATTAGAAAAAAAATTTGGCAATGACATATCTGACAATTGACTTATCTCTAGACTTTATAGAAAACTCCAGCACTTCAACAACAAAAAGACAAATAATCCAATTGAAAACTGGGCAGAAGACATGACTAGACACTTCACCAAAGATATTTAGGTGACCAACACACACATGAAGAAATGTTCATGATCATTAGCCATTAGAGAGGTGAAAATCAAAACAGCAATGAGATACCACCTTGAACCAGCAATAGTAGCAAAGTTCAAGAAGACAGAAAATAACAGGTGTTGTTGAGGATGCAGAGAGATTGGAACTCTCATACACTGCTGGTGACTGTCAAATGGTACAACCATGGTGGAAAACAGTATGGCAATTCCTTAAAAATTGGAACTAGAAATACCATTTGACCCAGCCACTCCATAAAAAGGTATATATCCCAAAGAAGTGAAAGTCAGGACAATAACAGATATATGCACAGTCAAGTTCTTCACAGCACTATTTACAATAGCAAAAAAATGGAAACAACCTAGGTGCCCATCAACAGAAGAATGAATAGCCAAATTATGGTACATACACACAATGGAATGCTATGCGACCCTAAAGAATAACATAGAATCAGCAAAACACCACATAATATGGATGAACTTGGAGGACATTATGCTGAATGAAATAAGTCAATCACAGAAGGACAAATATTGTAATAGTTATTGTAATAAGTCAAGGAAACGTTTATATATGGAAGGAAATTTTCTTTGTTGGTTACCAGGGGTTGGAGGGGAGGGAAGGGAAGACTGTTAGATAAGTAGAGATAAGTATTGATTTGAGTGAAGTGTAGGGCAATATACCGAATGTGAGTGAGCAACACAGTAGAATCAAGGAAGACATAGAGAAGTGTATGGGAGGTATAGACAACAAAGATGAACCTTTATGCACATACAATACTGCATTGTAGTGAAGCCAAGCATCGATATATGGGTGTATACACAGGTAGACAGGCTGAGCTATTAGGTATGTCTATGCAGGGAGGAGTGTGCCCATGCATGTATAGGTTTGGCAGACAATGTTTCTACAAGTGGATTTGCATGTTCTGCAAGAATTCCCAGGTATATAGTAGAGCTAACAAGGGGCAAGGTTTTAGTCACTTCTTGGCTACCGCCAGCTACCCAGAGTGAGCAAATAGTTGGACCAGTGAGCTCAGGACCATAGTCACAGGGGACATCAAGTTCAATTGGCAAAACATACTACACAAAAATGTTCTACATCTTACTCTGGTGAGTAGCAACTGAAATCTTAAAAGCTTGCAAGTGGCCATCTAGATGCATCAATGGGTCTCACCTCATCCAGAGCAAAGAAGAATGAAGAAAACCAAAGACACATGGAAACACTTAGTCCAAGTGACTGGTACACCATATGATCCCTAGCCTATACAACTGTGAGACCAAAAGAACTAGATGGTGCCCAGCTAGTACTGTCAACCACTTCGAGGGGAATATAGGACATATTGGACAAAGTGGGAGAACAATGTGGAACAAAATGCAAAATCACTAAAAAAAAAAGCAGGGGGAGGGGAGATCAGGTTTGCTGGTCTGATAGAATCTGATGGAACCCCTGAGACTATGGCTCCTAGCTGCCCTTCAGGTCTGGAATTAAACCTACTCCTTTGGCTTCCAGCCAAACAAAAGACACGTATATGAGCTGAACATTTACATTAGGTAGATACACGCCTTGGAGAAATCGATCATGGGAGAATAGAAGGACTATGTATGCACAGGGAGACAGCTCAGGGCACAGGAGTGCATGGGGAGGAAGGACACAGGGAAGAGGTAACTATGTAGAGGAATTGGGAGGGGAGTTGTTGCATTGTGGGACATTGCAGTGAATGTAATGAGGAAATGTGTTTGTGAGCTGCTGTATGGAAAATGAATTTGCTCTGTAAACTTTGACCCAAATCACAATAAAAAAATAATAATAATAATAATAAAATACATCAGATGTGGTATTGGGCTAGGAAAATCTGTTGCAAAGGATCTCTTTCAAGTGCTGAAGAGCAAAGCTGTCTCTTTGAAGAGTAGGGTGCACCTAACCCAAGCCATGGTATTTTCAATAGCCTCATATGCATGTGAAAGCTGAAGAGTGAATAATGAAGTTTGAAGAAAAGTTGATGCACTGAGTTGTGGTATTGGAGAAGAATACTGAAAGTACCATGGAATGCCAGAAGAACGAATAGATCTGACCTGGAAGAAGTGCAGCCAGAATGCTCCTTGGAAGTGAGAATGGTCACACTGCGTCTCACCTACTTTGGTCAATTTGTCAGAAAGGATTGGTCCCTGGAGAAGGATATCATGTTTAGTAAAGTGGAGGGTCAGTGAAAAAGGGGAAGACCCTCAACAAGATGGATTGACACAGTGGCTGCAATGATGAGCTCAGGTATAGCAAGGATTGTGAGGCTGGCACAGGACCGGGCAGTGTTTTGTTTTGTTGTACATAGGGTCGCTATGAGTTGGAGCCGACTAGACAGCATCTAACAGCAACAACATAATTTTACCTGGCTACTGGTTTGACTGTTGAAGATAATAAGAACTCTTGGAAGGTGCTTACATATATGCCATTATTTTAATATCTTTATTCTGTTAAAAATGCATTTTTTTAACTTCTGTAAACCAATTTCCAAATGCATTTACTGAAACTTTTCTAGTTCTAGTTTAACCAGAAACATAATTCTTCTATTCTTTTGGAATCTTTGGGTACTGTAAATGGTTTATGCACATGGCTGGAGGTCAAGTCTACCAGAAGTGCCTCGAAAAAAGCCCTGGTGATCTGTTTCCAAAAAATCAGCTGCTGGAAAAGCCTATGGAACACAGTTACACTCTGACACACACGGCCTTGCATGAGTTGGATTCATCTTGATGGCAACTTGTAATTTTAACCTTTATTGTAAATTTTATAAAGTCCTTTCCTAATTTATTATATCAATTATAAATAAATATTGTTCAAGGTTAAAACCATTTTGTGCTGACAGAAATCAGATACTGTGTTTTGCTTAATATAGAACCTAATATTATAGAGTATAATAGCTTGCATTTATTTCTATTTAAAACAACCCTAAGTGACTAGTAATATGTCATGATTTATATTTTCACATGTATAGTAGAAAACCTACAATTTTATACACTTAAAGTTTAAGTATAGGCTACAAACTACAAATTTCCCTATTGAAAATCATATTATATTAATAAAATAAATATTTCTATTTTATTATTAGTTTAAAGATGAATATTTGCTTTTAATCCAATATCTTGCCCTTAGAATCAATGTAGTTTCATTTTCATCTGCTAAGTAGCTTTTTTAAGAAATCCCATCACTATTCTGAGAAACAGATATTTAAGCTTTGGGTATAATTTAATATAGTTTGTTGCTTTCTTCTTCCCTCTATTAGTTGCTCCCCCACAAAAATGCAAAAAGAAATGCTTTGTTGGTCTTACAAATCTCATCCTCCAACAGTCAGGTTGAAGAATGAACTTGGTTATTTGTAGAATGTTAAATAGCTCTAACCTACCTTCTGTATACTGTTGTTGTTATGTGTCTTCAAGTCAGACCTGACTCATAGCGACCCCTCCTTGGGTTTCCGAGGCAGTTATCACTGCAAAAGTAGATTGCCCAACCTTCCTTCCCAGGAGTGGCTGGTAGGTTTGAACCTTAGCCTTAGGCACTATGCTACCAGAGCTCCTTCTGTGTACTAATGGTTCTCAAATACCTTTCAACAAAGCAGATTTAAATGCGCCAAAAACCAACAGGTATGACTACCCTACTCATTTTCACATTCCATGGTGAAAGAACAGTATGAAAAAGAGTCAGAACGGACCATTTAGAAATTACTTATCATTTGCTTTTAAAACAAGATCAGCTTACCACCTGTTTTTGTAAATACAGTTTTTATTTGAGCACAGCCATATCCGTTCATTTCCGTATTATCCATGCCTGTTTTTGTGCTAGGACAGCAAAGTTGAGTGTTGCAGTAATGATTGTATGGTTTGTAAAGCCTAGCATATTGACTGTTGTTGTTATGTGCCGTCGAGTCTGCCGCGACTCATAGCGACTCCTCCTTGGGTTTCCGAGGCAGTATCACTACGGAAGTAGGATTACCCAACCTTCCTTCCTAGGAGTGGCTGGTGGGTTTGAACCGCCAGCCTTCTGGTTAGCAGTCAAGCTCGGAAACCCAAGGAGGGGTCGCTATGAGTCGGGGCCAACTGGACGGCACGTAACAACAACAGCATATTGACTATTGAGTTCTTTACAGAAAAAAATTTGCCTAAACCTGGTTTAAAAGAAGAGCAAGCAGTAACGTATACATTGATGTCATATGGATAACAGTGCTCATGACTGGTGCTGCACTAAATTACCACCCAAAAGATTGGCAGTTGGAATCCATCAGCCATTCCGTGGGAGAATAATTTGGCAGTCTGCTTCCAAAAAGATGTACAGCCTTGGAAATTCTATGAAGCAGTTCTACTTTGTCTTATTGGGTCGCTGCACATCGGAATCAACTCAATGACAGTGGATTTAGTTGGTTTTTGTACACTTAAAACTAACTGCAAAGTTCTGATTTAGCTTGATAGTATATTGCAAGCCAATTCATAGAAAAACCCTTGCCAATGAACTGTCAGAGTAAAAGCAAATTATAAGAGCATTGTGAATATGTCTGCTTTAGAAATCTGGGTATGGGAGAAGAGCAATGCAAATGTATCTTAAAATTTAGTTATTGGAAAAATATATACATATGCTATACACTAAAAGATAACTCACAGGAGCTAAATAGTGATGATATGATAATTTATAATTACAGACCAAGAGTAGCTATTGACAATCATTCCTGGGGTAAGACAACACTGATGGAGCCACATATCTAAAAGATCATCCTGCTTTCTGCACATGTGCCAGTCCCTAGAAGCTTCATAACCAGACTTCAGAGCCAGACTTTTAGGCCTTGGTAAACTAGTAATGCACTAGTTTTACTTCATTAAAATGAAATTATAATACACAGGTTGATTGCTGGTAAGTGATCTTTAGTCATCTGTGAAAGTAGAAGTCTTTAGAATTATTAGTTTCTTCTAAAAACCTAAAAAGAACTTATCCAAGATCTATAACTGGTTAAGTGATGCACCATTATTCCAATTAAAGCAGTTTCACTTGATGGCCCTGAGCAGATATTAAGCTAAACACTGTGTTTGAAGGAGGATCTCATTTGCTTATCCATGGGATAGAGAAGAAGAGGAATTACTCCAAAATTCCTTCTCTGTCACTCCATTGTTTCCTGTCTATCAAAAGAAGAAACAAACCAAATCCACTGCCATTGAGTTGATTCTGACTCAACAACTCCATTGGGTTTCTGACGCTGTAAATCTTTATGGAAGTAGAGTTCTTCATCTTCCTCCCACGGAGCATCTGGTAAGTTTGAACCACTAGCCTCAGGTTAGCAGCCAAATGCCTTACCCACTAGGTTACCAGCTCCTTCCTATCTATCATATCAGGAACTAGTCAAAGCAACACTGTCAGTATATTTTCTTTTATCAGGTGTCTTGTTATTGTGAACTCAGAAGGAAACATTTCTGCATAAAGGACATAGGGACAGCATCCTTTGACCTCCTCTAACCTCATGAGGGGCAGACAGAATCACTATCAGCAGCCCAAGACTTAAGCTTTGAGGTTAGACCTACTGCCACCCTCCAATCTTTTTACCAACTCTGACAGCAACCATCCCTCCCACAGCACTATTTCTCTACTAGATTCGATAATTCCATGCAATGGCCACACAGAATTCACAATACTCACAATTATGGGGTTTATTAGGGAAGTAAACAGGTTACAAATCAGGTTCAGGAACACTCAGGATACAATTCTTCAATCAGGACAGCTTCCCTTCAGCCATTCCTTCAGGTAGGACTCTGGCCCTTGGTGTCTATCTAGGCTTGGCCTCTTCCCTGCTCAAGCAAGTGTTGTGAAGCTTTTTTAGCTCTGATAATAGGTGCTCCTTGGTGCTCCCCACTCTACCAGCAAGCCTCCTGGCCAAAGGCCCTCAGCTTTCGCAATCCGTGGGCCAGCAATCCCACTACTCTGACTCATGCTGTTTGTTCTCTCTGTTCTGCTGCCTCTGCTGCCACTGGCTCTATCTTCTGACTCTCTCTGCCAACACTCTCTGCTGACTCTCTCTGCCAGCTCTCTATGAACGCTCAGTGCAAGGATCTCAGGTCTAAGGATGCATTCCATTCCTGCTTCTCTTTCCTGATGGTACTGAGACCCTCTAGCAGAGTTCATTTTAGGCCTAGGAGAATGACCAAACTAACCAATTGCCACATTAGGGTTCCATACACCTTATTTCCACAGTCCCACCCCCACAAGGGTACTATACACCCTGTTTATATTATTAACAAGCTACCCAACCTCTTGGTGGGCCACCAAACCAAACCCACTCTCATCAAGTCAATTCCAACTCATAACGACCCCCATTAGGTTTCTGAGGCAGCAAATCTTTACAGACGTAGATTGCCCAGTCTTCTTTCATAGGAGTGGCTGGTAGGTTTGAACCTCCAACCTTCTGGTTAGCAGTCAAATGCCTTCGGCACTGTGCCACCTTAAATTTGCATAGTTCCACCTAGTCATCTGGTGGGAGTCACATAGACCATGGCTAGAAGCGCCACATCAAGTAATTTACTGTACTACTATTTCCACAAGCCCATAATCCAAAATCTACAAAGTTGTTTGATCTTGCTCCCATATTTTCCAGGTGTGATATCCATAGCTGAAGAACTCCAAGATCACTGTTCTTTTGGGCTACCACTGGCATACTCTTGTTAAGTATTAGATTGTTCAGAACATGCAGAACAATACTAGCTCTGAGTTACAGTCTGAAATTCCGTGTCTCTCTCTCCATAGTTTTTTTTTTCCTCATCTCATTGAACTGAAACTGTTCCAAAGTCCAATGAGCTAGTGCATTTGACCAATTTGGGGAGGATGGTGAGACTTCTACTCACTACTTTGATCACATCATTAGGAAAATCCAATCACTAGAAAATATTATGTTTGGGTAAACAAATATGGTGAAACCCTCAATGACATGGACTGACACCACAACAATCAATACAAGCATACCAACACACATAAAAATGAAGCAGGACCAGGCGACATTTGATTCTTTTATACATAAGGTCATCATGAGTCAGAGCTGACTCCACAGCAACTAAGGACATAAACAAGCAACTTGGCTACAATAACCAATATAACTTTGTATACAGATATTGTGGGCTTTATGCTTTCTCTCTCAACTAAATCAGCACATATTCTTGGATTCATTTTCTTTCAGCTCTCTTTCTAGAATATACTATTGAAACCCTAGTACTTTTTTTTTTTTTTCCAACTTGGTTTTAGCTCTTCTTTGAAATACATTCTTATTCTTAAATCCTTTTGTTGACACTACATGGTAAAGGGGTCTTTGTCTTGTATATTATCTAAATGAAGGTTATTTGAAACTGGCTTGTATGCATACCATGGCCTGCAAATGGAGAGCTGCAGATGGAAGGAGGGTTCATAGGGTGAAGATAGAAATGAGAAGCTGGATCATACTGTGTATTTTATTAGTATTTTGTAGAAAGATTATGGTTCAGTGGGTTGAGAATATCACATCCATCTATTTTCCTAAATGGTGAATAAATTCAAAGTCTGCACTTAAACTAACTTCAATTTTGAAGATCTAATTTTAAAGCCTTCAATGTACACATGGCTGCATGTACTTGTACTGCCCTGGAGTGAATACATAAAGCCATAACTCATATGTGAGACGCAGATTGGGGTAGGGAACATAACACTGGCTTCATAGATAGGAAACCAGAAATCTAAACCATGTCTGCCACCAACAGGCTTTGTGACCCTCAGCAAGTCACTTGACTCACTTCAGATTCAGAGTCTCCATCTTTTAAATGAGGTCATTGAGCAAAGACAATTGCAATGAGCTCTTCCCAACACTAACATTATATGAATCTGCAAAGTATCCAAAAACCTTTGCCCTAAAAGAAATTCAACTAAACCAAGACAAAACCACACAGAACCTGCTAACACTCTCAACGTTGATAAAATGATACCAGAGAGTCTGAAAAGGTAATGAAATTTGTGCAGCCAAGTGCTAGTCGATTTGGAGCCTGTTGAGGTTAGTATAATTGAGTAATTGCCTCAGGAGCACAAGCAGCCAATTTGATACTTAAGTCATATAACTGAGAGGGAAAGTCACTTTTGTACAAAGCTGCTGGTGTAAAAAGTACATTTCCAAGAAATCAGAAAATTATTTTGGTAACATGCTCTCCTGACTTTGTACTATAATCTTAAGAATATTGATTGGTACACTCTTAAAAGTCTGAATATATTCTCTGAGTTCTTAGTGTAGAGTTCTGAAGCACATCTGGCTTAGAAGTGATGACTAGTTACACTAATAGGTAAATAGCAGGCACTCCATGAATATCTTTGATGGAGTGACTAATAACATCACTTCAGAATTTTTACTAAAATTATTAACACTTTGATCAGTATCTTTTAGTTTTCATTCTTATTATTTGAATGCCAATAAGCTTCAGTGTTGATTTGGGTGTTTTTAAAGAATCAGGCTATGGTAAATTTACTCATTCATTCATTCAAAAGACACTATTGAAAAGTACAAGCCAATGTATCTGTTGGGACTAGTAGAAAAGTCTCTATTTACCAGCAGGGGAAACAGACATATCATCAAGTAACAACAATGTAATGAGCACTATAATAAAGATAGGCAAGATGCTGAGAGATCACTGAGGAAGATGTGTTTGATTCTTCTTGTATTGGTCAAGTAGACTTCACAGAGGAAGTAACACTTGAATTGAGCGCTAGAACAGGCAAAGTATTCTACACAGGCATTTACATTTACAAAGGCAAGTGGAAGTTGGAGTGAATAAAACACTTTATAGAGCTGTACTGCATTTAGCATTGCTGGAGCAAGGGGACAGTGGAGCAGCTATGAAAGAGTAGGCTGGGAAAGGAGGAATAGTGCAGATCATGAATAAACTTAAGTTGTTATTAACCCTACTGCCATTGACTCGATTCCAACTCATAGTGACCCCCACTGGGTTTCCAAGGCTGTAAATCTTTATGGAAGTAGAATGCTTCATCTTCCTCCTTGGGAGTGCTTGGTGGGTTTGAACCACAGTCTAGCTGGTTACCAGCCAAATGTCTTACCCACTATGCCACCAGAGCTCCTATATTAGCTGTTGTCAAGTTGGCTTTCATTCATGGCAACATATTGTATAACAGAACAAAAAACTGCTGGGTCTTGTGTCATCTTCATTATTGTTGGCATGTATGAGTCCATGTGGATAATATTCTGTTATGATCCATGGGATTTTCATTGGCTAATTTTCAGAAATAGATTTCCAGGCCTTTCTTCCTGGTCTGTCTTAGTCTAGAGCCCTGCTGAAACCTCTCCACTATATGTGACCCTGATGGCATTTGGGATACTAGTGGAAAAACATCCAGTATCACAAGAACATGCAAGCCACCATAATACAACAAACTGACAAATCTGAAAGATGGGTAGTGGGAATATGCATATAGCTGCTGATAACGAGCTCTGGTGGCATAGTGCCTAAGGCATTTAGGCACTAAATGCTAACCAGAAGGCTGGCGGTTCAAACCCACCAGCCACTCCTTTGAAAGAAGATTGGCAATCTACTTCTGCAGTATAGTGCCACAGAAACCCAAGGAAGGGTCACTATGAGTCGAATCTGACTTGAGGGCAGTGAGTTTGTTTGTTTGTTTGTTTAACTAGATCTACCAGAAGGTAAAAGATTACATAATTCAAATATGCATTTTAGAACGAGCATGCAGGATCCTGCAGATCTTGGATTTGCCAGCTCCTGCAACCTAGTGAGCTAGAGAAGTCTTCAATCTGTCAGACCCACAGATTTGGAACTCACCAGCCTCCATAACTGTGTGATCCATTTCCTTGAAGTTAATGTCTCTACCTATATTTATATATACATTTAATGATTCTAAAGAACCCAGACCAGGACACTCATAAGTGTCCCCTTGTTTTCCTATGACAAGGCCAGAAACAGATCCTCTAAATTTTCATTCTGTGCCTCATTAATGAGTAACTGAAGGGCTTATCCCTACTGATCCACCAGAAAGAAAATTGTTGTTAACCAAACTTTAAGTTTCTCTCTTCCCCCAATCCCTGAACTTTGGCCACCCTCAGCCTGAGTCAACATACTACACCTCTTAAAGGGCCCCTCTGAGAATCCCTGAGTGGGGCAAATGATTAATGTGGTTGGCTGCTATGCAAAAGTTTGGTGGTTTGAGACCATCCAGAGGCACCTCATAAGAAAGGTCTGGCAATCCACTTCTCAAAAATATCAACCACTGAAAACCCTATGGAGCACAGTTTGACTCTGACATGCACAGGCACCAGAGTCAGAAGAATTGACTCAGCAGTAACTGACTATATGGCTTGAATAGGCTGGCCTCAGTGTAAAACATTCTGATAAACTCTTCAGTGATATTACACTTTCATCTCACTTTCCTATACCTGAATTTTTTTCTAGCTGTGTTTACTTTCAATTCTATAAAGTACAAATAATTTTTCTCTAATTCTTGAGACACTGGCAGATCTTATGGTTGGAGTGTTCTCCTTGTTATAATAGATGCCCCCCATCATTGTAATAGTCCATCTCCTCCTTCTTGTTCTGAATAAAACTTCTCTTATAAAAGTCTGGGCTTGTTCATTTATTTATATGTTTGTTTGTTTTGTTGATTTGACACTATTGACATTATTCCCATTAGAATCTTTTCTTAACTAGCATAGAGTAAACATAAGAGTCTCTCTCCAGTTCCCACTCAACAGCAGCTACACTTCTTTCCTCCTCCACAGCACAGGCAAAAAAGGAAACCAAACCAAAAAACCAAACCCACTGCCACTGATTCAACTCTGACTCAGAAAACCTGTAGGACAGAGTAGAACTGTCCCATAGAGTTTCTAAGGCTGTAACTCTTATGGAAACAGAGTGGCTCATCTTTCTCCCACAGAGTGGCTGGTGGATTCAAACAACTAATCTTTTGGTTGGCAGCCCAATTCTTTCACCATAGTGCCACCCAGCTTTCAGAAGAAGAAAGGCTATTGTAATTCTATGTAGTGGCCATTGAAAACGACATCAGGCCCAACTTGGTTACTATTCTCTGTCTCCATGATGATAAATGCATTTTGTGTTTCACTGTAAAATAACTTTTTCTGCATTTAAAGATTTGTGTTTTGGTGTGTGTAATAGAATTGTGAACACAGAAGTGGGTTATAATGGCATACAACTTGAAGTGAATCTTGACATGGGGAAGCATAAGGGAGTAACAATATCATCTTGCTTATTTTATACCTAGGAAGTCCTTGGGCAAGGCAAATTGTTTATAGTTGACTAACTTCAATGTTGGTAGTTCAAACCCAATCAGTGGCTCTTCAGGAGAAAGGCTTGGCAATATGTTTCCATAAAGATTACAGCCAATAAAACTCTATGGAGTAGTTCTACTCTGTAACACATAGGGTCACCATGAGTTGGAATTGACTCTGTGACAACTTTTTTTGCTTGTTTTTATGCCTAAAAATAGGAAAGTATATAGGTCTCTGCTAAACCTCAGTTTGTGCCCTCTGGGAATTGTAATAGAATGCTAATTAATGTTATTATTGTTCTTGTTAGATGATACTCATTCATTCCCTACTCATAGGGACCCTATGTGTTACAAGCTTGAAGTGCTCCATAGAGTTTACAGAAGCAGACCTCCAGGCCTATCTTCTATAGTACTGCTAAGTAGGTTCAAACCACCCAGTCTTTAGGTTAGCAGTGGAGAGCAAACCACTTGTGTGACCTAGGGTCCTTACACTAATTGCTAAGAAGGATAAAAGAGAGGAAGAAATGAAGGGAGGAAATATCAGTTGTCAAAAGAAACAAGATACTCAAATTGAATGACACTAAAATTCTTATCAGAACAATGCCGCTGCAGCACTGCCCACCTCATGCTGTTAAGTGCCAATTTGTTCCCAGGCATTTCATTTTCCTGATCTGGAAAATAGACTTAGTTTATTATCCCACCAGTTCAAGTTAGGGCCAAGAGTTACTAGGTATCTTGAGAAAGCAAAAACCCCCTCCCCACATTTTATATTATTATTGTTGTTGATATGTTGGGTATATACGAATTCTAATATCTGTTTCATTATGAGATATCCTTCTGATATTTTATTTTTAAATCAAAGGTAATAATCCTATGGTGTCGATAATATGTGCATTGTAACTTTCTGCTAGACAGAGACTAAAATGCCTCCTTTATATGTGACTTGAAGAAGCACATCTACACTGACTCAATTTCAATTGCATTAATGTTCATTGCCAATCTACCAGATGACAGTGCAGTGTTAATTAGTGGAAATTCAAAGTTGAAAATAACAATGTATCATCTGAAATATAATCTGGATTCTAAGAGTAAAAAATTCTACTGACACTTATACTGTATAAATACCTTTAATATTTTCAAGTCTTGAAAAGAAAATCATTATGAAGATTTATAGATACATGCAGATATGCATTTATAACCAATTATAATCAATTTCACATTTTTAATCCTGTATAGTAAGACCTGATTCAGATTTTTTTTTTAATTATAGCTTTTTTAAGAAAGGGATATCTGTATATCAAAACTAGGTGTGTGTATTTTTTTATTTTCTGAGAAAATATTAGGTCTTATGGCTTCTCTGTGTTTATTTAAAATATATGTGAATGTATTCCATAAACTTGAATATTTTAAGTTTGAGTTGAGTGCAATGAAATCTTATATCCATCACTGTATTTATACAGAATTTTTTCTTCAAATAGAATGTGGGAGAAAATATTTCTTTCCTAAAGTTTACCTAAAAATCAACCAACAAAAGTATAAAATCAAATGCTCTACCCAGAGAGCAATATGCCTACTGCCAACTCCACTGTAGTTTTACAAATCTTTGTATAAATGATAAAAACTTGAGGGTGTTTGTCTTTTTCAACTTGGGAAATCATTCTTCAACCAGGGAATTCTCTGTAAATACCCACTATTAGGATCTGTTGTTCTAGTAGCCTGGGAAAGGACAGAGAAGTATGGCATTTTTATTACTTCTAATATTTTTCACCCATCTGACCTCCTTCTTCAGTTAAGGTTACACTTTTGGGAATTCTTTTTTGACCCATAATAATAGCCTTCCTCCTAAGGTCAAATGTTTAATATTTCTTCTACTTCTTGACATTTCCGTGTTCCTGTACCTTTGTTTTCAATTCTGTATGTCTTTTTGCCTCAACTAACCCAGAAACTCCTACCTTGTTTTCCATTCCTATCTTGTTTTTCTGGCACGTAGTAGGCACTTGATTTGTTTCCTAATTGTTCTATTTTCCTAGGAAGCACAAAATGATATAGTAGTGGAGAATTATTGCAAAGAATAACTAACAATGTGAGATACAAGCATATTTTCATTTATTTTTCAAGTGATATTTATTAAGCATTATTTTTTAATATATCAGACACCATTCTCAACACTGGAAACATGTCAAGGACCAAAACAGACAAAGTCCATTCTGTCATGAGTATGCATTTTAATGGGAGAAGAAAGATTATAAAAAGACGTACACAAACACATAGTATTTCAAATGCTGTTCAGTACTAACACGAGAACTACAGTGAGGTAAAATATTGTCAGTGACTGCTATTCTATGTAGTGCTTGTTAGGGATCAGTCTATAGGAAGCAAAAGGAAAATCACAAAGACATTTACTAGACTACTGCTATAGAAAGCTATCACCCAACAAGATGGATCAGACTAGAACATTAGAAGTATCGCGAAGGGGTCATTTTTGTGCATGGATTTTTGAGTATAAAACCAATACCATTTATTGTCAAAATTGTAGTATGTGAGAAAAAGAAAAAAGTCAGGACAACATCATGATTTTTGGCCTGAACAACTAGAAGAATGGAATTCCATTTACTGAGATGGCAAAGCCTCTGAGAGGAACTGGTTTTGGGCAAAATTCTGCATATATTTATGCTAATTAAATTTTAACATTCATTTTGAAGCTAAACAAATTCCTGTGTTTGACCCAAATGGTAACATGTACTTGCCCAAATGCCTAGGGGACAAGCTCATCTATGCTATGCCAAAGGAAAAGCACACTAATACAGAAACTTCCTCTTGTCAAGGTGTCATCCTTTTCAGATAACTCATGATTTATCCTTTCTTTTTTTGTACTAGCTGACCTTGATTTCTTGATCCGCAAGTTGGTGGTAATTTGCCTTTATTTCTGCTGGGAGAATGGTCTGCCTCTGTGCCTCTCATCCAGGCTGTCTAAATAAAGGCCCAGAATATTATTATCTGATAAGGTCACTCTCTCTTCCAATTCCTTCTCGTTATCAGAGAATTCTGTTCTGGACACACAGTAATTTTCTCTGTCTCTTAGTACATGAGCAGGCACCAAACAGCACCTGGCCAACCTCATTGGTATATTTGTCTCTGCCAAGGAGGTAACAAGGTCTCTGTACTATGGTACTGGAGGGATGAATGTGAAATATCTGCCCTACACCAGCTACGTGTAAGATGAGCCTGCTAGCCATGGGGGTCTGCTGCCCCCTTGTGAAGCTGGTCTCACTCTGAATCTTCTCTATATGAGTAAAGCATTTCCCATGCACTGATAGAGAATGTGTGTATGGTCTTTTGCTGGTGATTGTGTACCCTGTCTCTACAATTTTCACAAGGTATAATTTTCACAACAGCATCACACTTTTTCCCTCATCAAATTATTTCAGATAGCTTTCAGACAAAGTCTTAAGACCAAATTCTGGAAATCAGTAGAAACACTTGGTAAGCTTCTAAATTTCTGATTGTACATCAGAGCTATCACTTGCCTATTAAATTCTCCTGGTAAATACAAACACGCATAGACACACATACACATGTGTTCTCATTCCTTATCTCCCACCTACCACAATTGGAGCTCATATTGGCTCTAATGTTTCTGATCCCCAGAATATTATGGGGAAGTAAGGATAAAGACAGGCATAGAAGGCAGGAGAAGGAAGATGTCTTAATATTTCTCCCAAGCTTATTATTGTCCATCTCATTTGGCTGGTGCTGACCTGATATAAAGAGTGAAGCTGGTTTTTGGTAGCCCTGTCAAGAGCATGCCTAGAAATTAGAGCATTTGCTCACCAAGAAGTAATATCTTCATTCCATGTACTTTCTTCAATATTGCATTGCAGAGGGTGCATAATTGCTTGGTGAAATATTGCAAAATGATTTCATGCTGCGATTAAAATATTTTCACAACTGTCAGCAGGGAAACAGTGGAAATAGATTTTTTTAGTGTGATCAACTAGATAACCCTGAAGCTTAATGATGTGTCCCTGGCTTAGAGCAGGTTAGCATGAAATTTAATTTGCACTAATCTGCCTCAGACCAATGGAGGACAAACTAACCTCTAGTTGGAATTTACCCAGCTTCCAGCACACTACAACTCAAGAGTGACATATTTCTAGACTGATGTCTCTCTCTGCAAGGAGGCAGGCAGGGTTACGTCCCTCAATAAGAAATCACTCACCAGATTCTGTCAATTATTCTTTGAGGTAACTCTCCCATTCACAACTTCCCTTTTGCCATCACCCTACTTGGGACCCTTGTCACTTTAATTCTGTGGAAAAATTACCTTCATATTGATCTACCTGCTTCTCTCCACAATTCCATTTATAATGCTTATTGCTTGCTATCACATCTTCCTAACGTATGTATTTTCATCATTAAATTTCTTACTGAAACACTTTCAATGGTAGTTAACTTAGTTATACACAAACTACTGTGTGCATCAATAGTTTGGAGACAACTCCCACCTAGTTCCACCTTTTCTATTCTTTGCCTCCATAGGTCATATTTCTTTATTTAGTTATTTTTATTGTGATTTGGGTGAAAACTTACAGAGAAAATTTATTTTATATACAACAGTTCATACATATGTGTTTCATAACATTGATTGCAATTCCCATAATGTAACAGTTCTCATCCCACTTCTTCCCTGTGGTTACCTTTTCCCAGTGTCCTTCCTGCCTCTGCATTCTTGCCCTCTGAGCCATATCCCTGTGTAAATACTGCCCTTCTAATCTCCCATATTGATGTTCTAAGGAGTATAACTACCTGGTATAAATATTCACCTTACATGCCTATTGTTTGGCTGGAAGTTCTGGGAGTGAGTTCAATCCCCCAAGCTTGAAGAATGATGAAGGGTCATAGTCTTGGGTGTTTCACCAAACTCTCTCAGACCACTAATCCTGGTCTGTCTTTTTTTTTTTTTTTTTTTTATGATTTTTGAGTTTTGATGTGTCTCTGGCTTAGAGAGACTTTTTTTTCCCACTCCCATTTTATCCAGGATCTCCTATTATGATCCCTTGATGAGTGCTTGAAGGGAGCTCTGGTAGCATGCTGCCTAAGGCACTTGACTGCTAACCAGAAGGCTAGCAGTTCAAACCCACCAACCACTCCTCGGAAGGAAGGTTGGGCAGTCTACCTCCGTAGTGATACTGCCTCGGAAACACGAGGAGGGGATGCTATGAGTCGGGTTCAACTCAACAGCACATAACTACTACAACAACATGAGTGGTTGACAGTGGTAGTCAGGCACCATCTAGTTCTTCTGGTCTCAGCATCATGTAGGCTGAGGTTCACATGATCCACTAGTCCCTTGGACTAATTGTTTCCATGTATCTTTGGTTTTCTTTATTATTCTTTTCTCTGGATGAGGAAAGATCATTTATTGCATTTTAGATGGCTTCTTGCTAGCTTTTAAGACCCCAGTAGCTATTCAACAAAGTAGGATGTGGAACAATGTTTTTGTGTGGTATGTTATGCCAATTGAGCTTCATGTCTCCTTTGACCATGGTCCCAAGCCCGTGGGCCCAATGACTCATTCACTCAGGGTGTTTGGCTATAGCTAAGAAGTTATCATAACTTTGTCCCACTAGCTCTATTATTTATATGGACATTCTTATAGCACATACAAAGACATATGTAGAAATATTGTCTGCCAAACTTATATATGGTGGGTATATTCCCTTTTACCTAGATATACCTGATCACTTCACCTGTCTACCTATGTACCCCACCTGCAGATTAATGTTTGTTATTACTGATAATGCAGTACTGTGTATGTAGAAGTATTTATCTTTGTTATCTGTATCTCTTGTGCACCTCTCTGTGTCTTCTTTTTCCTTGTTGTTGTTGTTGTTATTTGCCATCGAGTTGGCCCCGACTCATAGCGACCCCTCCTTGGGTTTCCGAGGCAGTATCACTTCGGAAGTAGGAATGCCCAACCTCTTTTTCCTTAGCATAGTAAATCATATTCTTAGCTCTTCTACTTAATTCTAAATGTCATAGCCATAGTTGACCAAAAAATATATGGAATATGTGGTCTATCTTCCCATCTCACATTCATCTCACATGCCTTTTGCTGACCTGCCTTTTTATTCATAAGTAAATTCTTCCTGACTTCTTGGCACTTACTGGGTAAATCCATTTTGTAAGTATTCAGATTACAATGAGGCATTTCTTCTACTGTCTTAAATTTTAAAAATAAATACATATTTAAAAGACTGGATTTTGTAACCCTAGGGAAAACACTAGAAGTCTGTTTTCTGAAGTGAGCAAAATGGACAATAAACATCAGAGATGTTGTATTAAAGGGCTCAAGTTAATATTATTAAACTGAAATTTGAGACACCTAGACATCTTTTCCAACTCATGTGGGAAACACCAGGAGATAATTCTTGTCTTTGAATCCTTCTTTGGGAAATCTGGCCAGCTCTAGAGACAAAAATCTAGAGATTCTAATCTGTGGATTCTCCAATAAAAGATTCTGGTTAAATAAATCTATAGCAAAGAACATGGTCAAAATGCTTGTGTTAGACTGGGTTCTCTAGAGAAGCAAAACCAGTGAAGCTTAGAGAGAGAGGAAGAGAAATTTATCTTAGGGAAATGGCTCACACACTTATAGAAGCTGGCAAGTCCTAAATTCTTGGATCAAAAGTCAACCTGGAGGCTTTTCCCAACTTACGTAGCTGCAGGGGCTGAGGAGCTCAAGATTGGCAGGCAGTATACTAGCTGTTGACTCCAACGAATGACAAATCCAAGATCTTCAGGCTGAATGGTGGATTGCTCATTCATGGACAGTTGTAGACAGCACAACAGAATCCCAATCAACAGAAGAGTATCTCTTTTCCTAGGATGTCCATAAATATATTGGAAGCAGGCCACATCCCTAGGGAAACTCCCTTTCAATGGATTAGCTGCTCAAACCATATACATCTGATCCCATCATTGGAACAACTCACATCACAATTGCTTAAACCACACAGAATTGTGGTCCAGCCAAGTTGACAAACAGCTCCAACTATCGCAGTGCTCCACACGTGGACATAAAGCCTTCAACTTTTTGCGACTCTCCTGAAATATTATCACACAGCTGCCTGTGATTTTCAGACACTTCTAATATTTAAGAAAAAGTCTAAACCAAATGCAGAAGGGAAAATTCACAGAAAACAGAGACCATATAAACAGAAGAAAGTTTTACTTACAAAGTATTATTATTAGTAATAGCATTTTTATCCTCAGAAAATAATAAATCACAATAATAAAAGAAGGAAAGACCATTACAAAAAAAAAAAACATTCGGAGAATAAAATGGAATTTTTTAAAAAATTTTTCATTGTGATTTGGGTGAAAATTTACAGAGCAAATTCATCTTCCATATAGCAATTCACATATACTTTGTCTCATGACCTTGACTACAATTTACCACAATGCAACATCTCTTTTCCCACTTCCTCCTCATAATTACCTCTTCTCTGTGTCCTTCCTTCCATGCACTCCTGCTCCCCAGCTATCTCCCTGTGCATACACAGCCCTTCTATTCGCCCATAATTGCTCTCTCCAAGGAGTGCATCTATCTAATGTAAATGTTCAGCTTCTATGTCTGTCTTTTGTTCAGCTGGAAGCCACAAGAGTGGGTTCAATTCTAGACCTAATAGGCAGCTAGGGACCATCGTGTCAGTGGTTTCACCAAGCTCTACCAGACAAGCAAACTTGGTCCCTTTTATCTTTTCTTTTTCTTCCATAGTTTTGAGTTTTCTTCCACATTGTTCTCTCAGTCTATCCAGGATCTCTTACATAGATCCTCCAATATATAGATTTTTAAAGATTTAAAAAAAAAAAAAAACCTCAGGGGAAGATTGGGGAGATAAATTTGAAGAATTGTCCCAGAAAGTAATATAAATAAATAAAACAGAAGAGGAAAACAATGTAAGAAAAATGGATTACTAGCCCTCAAGGTTTAAGATCTGAATCATAAAAATTCCCAACAGAAGGAAGTCTGAAAAATAGAATTAGTGAATTTATACAAAAATAATAATAATAATAATTTAAGTCAATTTCCAGCACCTGATGGACACCTGCTTAAAAAAATGGACCACCCTGCAAAGCACACAACAAAAGGAATGAAAATAGGCATATCTATGGCACTCTATCATGCAATTTAAAAGCACATAGGCAAAGAGAAAATCCTGACAGCTTCCAGAAAAAAACATACATCTTGCTTACAAAGAATTCAGCAATACTGGAAACTATAATGCAATGGAGCAGATTCTTTGTAATTTCGGGAGAAAATAATTCCTAGCCTAGAATTCTACAATAGGAAAAACCATTAATTAAATGTGAGGGGGATAAAAAGGATATATTTGGATATGCAAGATCTCTAAGTTTGCTTTCCAAGTACCTTTCCCAGGAAACTACTATGGAGAAATATGAGAAACGGGAGGACATGAGGCTCAAGAAATGAGGGACCTAACAAGAAGAGAGAAAAAGAAATAAATCCTCAAGGTGAGTGTGAGGGCAAATTCCACGACCACAACTGTGAAAGAGCGGTTGGGCAAGCAGAGCAGATTGGAGAAGGTAAGAAGGCTCATAATATGAATCTTTAGAGCTTAAGAATGACAAAATAGTCATTGTGATTTGAACAATATGCGTTGATCTTACATATCTGCTAGAGAATTTGTGGTTAAATTAATCTATATAAATAAGAAATTAGACAAATAAAAAAAATAGCTCAGGAAATTTATTATCATTACTATGGAGAAATATGGAGAAATGGTTCCAGAAAGACCATCTTAGGCTACTACATAGTTCAGCTATGAATAATATTTACCTAGTCATAAAAATATAAAGCCTATATATTATTCTAGCTCCAAGTACAAGACAAATATATTGATAACAATGGAAGGTAGGACTATGTATGTGGTTATGGGTATGGGTGTGGTTAGCTATGTTGTTTTGTCAGAGGTGTGAGAAAGAGTACTAAATTGCCTTTAATAGGGAAAAGTCAAAAGGCACTGCCTCTTATTGTTAGGTGCCATCAAGTCAGTTTCAATTCATAGAGGCTCTGAGTACAACAGAACCAGACACAGCCAGGTCCCGCACCACTCTGACAATCTTTGCTATGCTTGAGCCCATTGCTGCAGGCACTGTGTCAATCTGTGTCATTGAGGGTCTTTCTCTATGTCCCTGACCCTCTACTTTACCAAGCATAATGTCCTTCTCCAGGGACTGGTTCCTCCTGATAACATATCCAAAGTACATGATCTGAAGTCTCACCACCTTCTCTTCTAAGGAGCATTCTGGCTGTACTTCTTCCAAGACAGATTTTTTCTTATTCTGGCAGTCTGTGGTATATTCATCATAATTAAAAATCATCAATTCTTCTTCTGTCTTTATTTTCATTGTCCAGCTTTCACATGTATATAAGACACCGCCTACAATAGAAAAACCAAGAAGTTTATTACTTAGAGTTATAGATTTAATAAAAACATTGATAATTTCATATTACTTAACATTTTAAGTAATGTAGAAATAAATAAATTAAAAAATAGAAATCCCCTGGCTCTCAGCTCCAATCGCACACTCCAGAAGTAACAACTTAAAAATTTGGTGTATATCCTTTCAAATGGGAAAAAAAAAAGTGTTGATAAGTGCTTAAAGACTGGAAAATATGGAAGGTGATCTGCAGAACTGCCATAAAAAAATGTTTGGCAGCATAAACCACGTTCATAAAAATTAAGCTAAACTTAAAATGCTGATAAAAATTAAAACTAAGCTTAAAAATCCAATTACACATGCGCACACAAAGATACAAGAATAGAGAACTGCTGAAGGCAAACTGGATTAAATTCACAGTTTTAGAAGAGCCTGTTCGTTTTGATTAGATCAAGGCCACATAAATTTGAAGTTGTGAAGTTCCCACAGACTTGCATGCCCTGTCTCCAGGACAGAAATTGCCACCAGTGCTGGCCTATGGGCTTTCTTCTAAGGAGAGTATTTCAACCTCAGGGTCACAAAACATTGGTGAGGAAAAATTGATTATTCTGCTTGTCCCAGAGAATTTGTTAATGAAGTAGCTTATTTTGTGAATGATTTCTTTTCTAATTAGACCAAATGTAAGTTTATTCCTATAACGTAAATATTTTCACATTCTTCTATTCAAATATATTTTCTTGGGTGGCAGATAAATATGTGACATTATAGCAGTGATGACAGAAAATTGGCTTAAACTGTATCTTACCAGGGTTTCTACCTTTAAGGGGTGTGAAAAATCACCCATCATGTGTGTGCCATCAGAATTTTAAAAAGTAAGATTTAATCACTCTGATATAATTATATGTATCAATATATAAGCCTAGATTTTAGTGGTAGACAATGATAGAAATTCTACTAAGACCCAACTAAAGAGTAAAAAGAATATATTGGCTCATGACATTCAGAAAACAAATAGTGATAGTTTCAGGCATAGCTAGATCCAGGAATACAAAATGATTCTTTATATCTATCAGCACCGAATGCAAGTGTTGGCCTTACTCTTTCCTATAAGAGATGTTTCTTCCATGCAGCTAGGATTGATGGCAGTCAGATAATTAGGCTTTCTTCATCTCAATTTAGCAACAACAGTAGGGAAAGAAAAAAAAAGGAAGAAAGTTTTCTCATGCATGAATTTAAGGAAAGAAATCTGTTGGATCTGTGTGGGTTATGTATCTACTTCTTGGACAAATCACTTTTTCTTGGGAGACATGATATAATGATTGACCAAGTATAAATCATATGTCCATTCTTAACGGTATACTTAGATTGACTCTTTCCCACTAAAATGCTTCTCTAAAGGAATAGACCTTTAAAAAAAAAAAAAAAAAAAAACTGTTGCCTTCAAGTCAGTTCCAACTCATAGCAAGCAACCCAGCAGCAGCCCTATATGATTTCCAAGACTATAATCTTTATCGAAGTAGACTGCCAGATCTTCTGCCAAGCGGCTTATGAGTTTAAACAGCCAGTCTTTTGGTTAGCAGCTGAATGCTTAACCACAGCACCACCAGCACTCTTTGAATGAACTTTTACCCAAACCTAAACCAAACTCACTGCTGTCCAGTGGACTCTGAATGGATCTTAATGCTTCTCAAATCCCCTTCCACTGTTCAATGTCTGTTACTACATCATTAGAACTAAGCCTTTTTTAGTTTAAGGTTTTGATTGTTCTTAAAATAAATGTCACTTGAGGAATAATCACGTCAAGTTATTAGTCAAGTAACCCCTCTAAAATAGATGTAAATTTTCAAGACTAAAAAATTTGAATTGCATAATCCTGTGTAAACTTCAATTTATTGCAAAGTTTAAAATACTTCAGCATTTGAAGGCATTTTATTTTTTGGTTATTGATTTTTTTCAACTACTAAATTAGCAAAATCAAAAATCTTATTCAAAATTGAGAAGTGTGACATGAAGGATATATTTTCATATTTTATTGTTGGAAATATACTTTGATATAACCCTTTGATACAACAATGTAACAATGAAGATTAAAAAATATTAGTTAATTAATATGCTAATACTCTTTGTCACAATAACTCCCATTTTGGGCATCTATCCTTACTTGAAATGAGTATGAAGGAGCTTTGCAAAAATTATACTGTTGAAGAATTATTTGTAATAGCAACATTTTGGAACAACTTACCTGTCCAACTTAACTGACAAATGATAAAGATAATAGTAGCACTAGTACAACCACTTAAGAGATTTTATGTATTAAAAAATGAAGGTATTTATGTTTACTGACAAGTGAAAAACACAATACACAAATCATATATAGGAGCTCTGGTAGCATAGTGGCTAAGGCACTTGACTGCTAACCAGAAGGCTGGCGGTTCAAATCCACCAGCCACTCCTCGGAAAGAAGGTTGGGCAATCCTACTTCCGTAGTGATACTGCCTCGGAAACCCAAGGAGGGGTCACTATGAGTCAGGTGTGACTCGACGGTACACAACAACAACAACATATTTGTGTGTATGCCTGTATGTAGGAGCTCTGGTAGCATAGTGCCTAAGGCACTTGACTGCTAACCAGAAGGCTGGCAGTTCAAACCCACCATTCCTCGGAAGTGGGCAATCTACTTCCATAATGATACTGCCTCGGCAACAAAAGGAGGGGTCGCTATGAGTCAAGTCCGACTCAAAGGCACATAACAACAACAACAACATGCCTGTATGTATGCATATATAGGTGTATGCATATATGTGCATGTGTTTATATAAGATGCTATTGTAAAGCAGTGGTTAAGTGCTTAACTGCTAGCTAACTGAAAGACCAGCCCCTCCACAGGAGAAAAATGTGGTAGTCTGCTTCCATAAACATTTATGGCCTTGGAAACCCCAAGGGGAATTTCTAATCTGTCATATAGACTCTCTATGAGTAGGAATCAACTCAGCAGAAATGAATTTGGTATATATGTTTATATGCATATCATGTGTGTTTATGTCATGTGTGTGTGGGTGTATGTGTGTTAATGTCATAACCATACATATTTAAAACAAATGAAAAGCTATGCCAGCAGGAAAAGTGATGGAAACAAAAACACCAAAATATTAATGATGTTTAGATAGCTAGATGATGTATCAATGGGTAAATATTTTTCTTCTTCTCACTTTTAGTTTTACCTCCCAAATTTCTATGACAAACATCACTCACTTTCTTTAAACAAAGAATGAGTGCAACCTTTCTCCCTTACCAGTGGGTTCAGATTATCATATAATCAAATGACCTTAAGGAAAACACTACCTGGACAAGTGGGGAAGGATCATTTTCTCCAATCACTTCATTAGGGAAAAAATTCAAATGACGGCATCAGATTAATGAATCCAATGGGAAGTAGAGTCTTTCCTTCCACAATTGGGCTTAAACTAAAACGTGGCCTTCTAATAGTGAAGTATGAAGTCATAGAGCAGAAACTCCAGGCATTTGTTAAAAGTTCAAAGACCTTGAGGAATGAGAGACAAATGGGCTTTAAATCAACCAAACACTATTTCATAGGCTAAGAGCAAATCATAAATGATTTTGGAGTCTGAAACTTTTGCTGCTTTAAAGACCTTGGCTGTAATTTGAGCAGAATTTAGATAAGTTTCTCCTGAAAGTCCAGACTCTAAAATGTTTATGAACATGTTCCAATTCAATTCAAGAAACATTTATTACGTAGTGTGAAAACACTTTGTAATCTTGAAGTGTTAAGAGAGGTTAGGTATCATTATAACCCACACTGTGGATACAGTTCAGCACCAGAAATCAAGGCAGAGCAGGGTTATCCAAAGACCCAGGTGTGTGCCCTAGTAGAAAGTGTCACTGGAAACTCCATAACCAAGTGGAACTGACAGAGGAGGTAGAGAGTGCTTTCCAAATTGAAGAAAGGGGAGTAGAAAGAGTGTGAGCTTAATACCTTGTGCCTTTAGTTGTGAAAAACAATGGCATTTGGCCATATTCCCCCCAAAAAAAGTGCTATTTTCTGTTTGAGAAGAGAACCAGAAATATATTCCAATGTTTTGACAATAAGGATTAAAGCTTTATTTGTTTTCTCTGACACATTAAAATGAAGAAAACCTAGGCTTTCTGCAATTTACCACCTCATTTATTCCGTTGGAAAGATCATGGGTAAAGAGACGTTCCAGCTCTTCTGAACATTTACATTAGGTAGATACACTCCTCAGAGAGACCAATCATGGGAGAATAGAAGGGCTGTGTTAAGTACAGGGAGACAGCTTGGGGGCAAAATACCTGGGAGGGAAGGACACAGGGAAGAGGGAACTATGAGGAGGAAGTAGGAGGGGAGCTGTTGCACTGTGGGAAACTGCAGTCAATGTCATGAGACAAAGTATATGTAAGCTGCTATATGGAAAATGAACTTGCAAACTTTCACTCAAATCACAATAAAAAATTTAAAAAAATAATAAATAAATTAAAAAACAGCTCTTATAGTAGGCATTTGATTATTTTACCTTGAGTGTACGTATAGATGACTGTAGCTCTGAAAGCCACTGTCTGTAAGGGACAGAATCTCATTAATTCCCATAGCAATTGTCACAGGATGGAGCTGAGGCTATTGGTTTTACAGCAGGCCTGCCTACATAATTTGTGGAGCCCAGTACAAATCAAATTGTGGAGCCCCCTTTTTAAAAAGATTAAGAGTTTCAAGATGGTGACACTAGAGCATTAAAACAAACACATATTCACTTTCAGTATGGGCTCTTTTTGAGTAGGGGTTCCAAGTGACTACAAAGCTCACACATTCCTGAATCCAACCCTGATCACATCTATCCTTGAAGACTTGAATACCATATTCCTTCCCCTTTGAATCTTTTGCTAAAACTTTCAATCTAAATCCACACTGTAGATTATGCTCAGAAAATTTATAATTAAATGACTTTCTCTCACAATCTCTATTTCCAAGTCTGTTCCTCCCACTTTTGCACTCCTGCCCATGACTCCAACAAGTGAATTATTCTCTGCTCTGGTGGTGTAGTGCTTAAGGCATTTGACTGCTAGCCAGAAGGTGGGCAGTTCAAACCCACCAGCCACTTCATGGAAAGAAGACTGGGCAATCTACTTCCGTAAAGATGTACCACCTCAGAAACCCAAAGGGGGTCACTATGAGCCAGAATCAATTCAATGGCAGTGAGTTTGGTTTTAGTTTGGTTTCTTACCTGACAATTCAGAAATTTCCTTCATGACACTCCACGCAGACCAGACTCTCCAGAGAAAATCTCTACTTAGACAATATCACCTCTCTTCTGTAAAAAATGTGGCCAGATTACATTCATTTTTTCATATTAGAAAAAAATAGTATTGATAATGCCAATATATATGTCTTCCAGAATACATACATTAACCCAACATAATAGAATGCACAAAGCTTAATGTTAATAGACTTGTTGTTGTTATTGCTTGGTGCCATATAGTGCTTCCTATGTACTCTGGTAGCGTAGTGCTTAAGGCACTTGACTGCTAACCAGAAGGCTGGTGGTTCAAACCCACTGGCCACTCCTTGGAAGGAAGATGGGGCAATCTACTTCCGTAGTGATACTGCCTCGGAAACCCAAGCAGGGGTCGCTATGAGTCGGGTCTGACTCGATGGCAAATAACAACAACAACAACATGTACAACAAAACACTGTCCAGTCCTGCACCATCTTCACAATCATTGCTATGTTTGAGCCCATTATTATAGCCACTGAGTCAATCCTTGTTATTGAAGATGTTCCTCTTTTTCACTGTCCCTCTACTTTATTAAGCATGATGTCCTTCTCCAGGGATTGGACCCTTCTGATAACATGTTTACAGTACATGAGCCAAAGTTTCACCATCTTTGCTTCTCAGAAGCATTCTGCTGGACTTCTTCTAAGACTTTCTCATTGACAGTCTGTGGTCATTTTCAATATTCTTCACCAACACTGTAATCAATTCTTCTTTAGTCTTCTTCATTCATTGTCCATCATTCACATGCATATGAGGCTATGGAAAACACCAAGGTTTGGGTCAGTTACACTTTAGTTCTTAAAGTGACATCTTTGCTATTTAACACTTTAAGGAAAGAGGTCTCTTACAGCAGATATGTCCAATGCAATCTGTTGTTAGGTTTCTTGACTCCTACTTCCATAAGCATGGATTTTGATCCAAATAAAAGAAATCCTTGACAACATCAATATTTTCTTGGCTTATCATGATGTTGCTTATTGGTCCAGTTGTGAGGATTTTTAGTTTATGTTGAAATATAATCTACACTGAAAGTTGTAGTCTTTGATTTTCATCAGTAAGTGCTTCAAATCTTCTTTACTTTCAGCAAACAAGATTGTGTCATCTTCATATCTCAGGTTATTAATTAGCCTTCCTCCAATTCTTCTGCCATGTTCTTCTTCATATAGCTTCTTGGATCATTTGCTTAGCATACAGACTGAGTAATATGGTGAGAGGATACATCCCTGACACACTTTTCCTGATTTGAAACCACAAAGTGTTCCCTTGTTCTGTTCAAACAATTGACTCTTGGTCTATATATAGTTTCCACATGAATAAAATTAAGTGTTTTGGAATTTTCATTCTTCACAATGTTGCCCATAATTTGCTGTGATCTGCACAACTAGATGACTTTGCATAGACTTTGCATAGTGAATAGATTTAAGATACAAAATTACCAGTTCTCCCAAAGGTCAGCTGGAAGATTCTCAGGAATAAAGGGCTTGATTACACTAAATAGAGACAACTTTTTGTAGTCAAGAATAACCATGTAGTCATGTAACCCTGCCACTAGAGTATTTTTTATTTTAAATGATTCTCAGCGAGAAGCACAAACTAAAGGAGATCTACAGAAGACTTGTTTTGGTTGTTTCAGCAACAGATATGACGAGATGTTTGCTGTAATGATGATTTCAAGGGAAATGCGATATCAGTTCAACAAATATTCAGTGAGAACCTACACTGTGAGTGGAAGATGAGTAAGGTCTCCATGAGTTGGGGTCAACTCAATAACACCTATCTCTCTGTGACTGTTTATCATTAGCTAGATTAGCTAATAATTGAGGGTCTGTGGCTAGACTTCCTAGGTTATACTCCTGGCTCTGACACTTTCTAGATATATTAATAGGGATATAATAAGGAACACATAATAAGAGTATGTCTCTAGCTTTTAAGATTGTATAAACATTAAAGAAGTTAGTATTTATAAAGCTTTTAGAAAAGTTCCTAGAACATGTTAAACTCTATATCCAAGCAGCACACAGAAATGATTTTGTCATACTCAATTTCTTATCTTAGATTCTCTGAGAAGCAGACACTGAGGTAGAATTTTGCAGCCAGATGCCACCTTTAGAATAAAGGAAAAGGAAACAAGTTTGGGCAGAAAGAGAAATAAAGCTGCAATTCAGGCCAAATGAAAACCTTAGCTAATTCCTTAGAGAGCTCTGGAAGTAGCATACACTCTCAAAGTGGTCCCAAGTAGGAGTGAAAGGAAGAATCAGCAAACACTCATGAACACAACTGCCCCAAGGAACTAGCAGACCATGTAGGCTAGTGAACCTCAGCCTACATGACCCTGAGACTAGAAGAACTAGATGGTGCCCAGCTACCACCGTCAACCACTTGGAAAGGGATCAGCACAGGAGATCCTGGATAGAGTGAGAGAAAAGTATGGAAGAAAACTCAAAGTCATAAAGAAGACAGACATTACTGGTCTGATAGAGATAGGTAAGACTCCTGAGACTATAGCCCTTAGTCACCCTTCAGGCCTGGAATTGAACTCACTCCCATGGCTTCCAGGCAAACAATAGACAGGCATATAAGGTGAACATTTACACCGGGTAGGTGTACTCCTTGGAAAAATGGGAGCTCAGAGGGGAAATATTTGCACAGTGAGATAGCTCTAAGGGCATGGAAGAGAAGGACATAGAGAGGGGGTGATTACAGGGAAGAAGTGAGAAGAGAGCTGTTACATTATGGTGATTGTAATCAATGTCATGAAACAAAATGTATATCTGCTGTATGGAAAATGAATTTGCTTTGTAAACTTTCATCCAAATCACAATAATAATTTAAAAAAAGCAGGGGGGGAGCAGTACCAAACCCTTAAACACCAGCATCCATCAATCATTGGATGTGGCCTCCCTGGTAATACACTGATTTTTCAGCTGACACAATCCCAGAAGAGGCTAATGGTTGTATCTACTATACCAGTGGTTAAAATACTGAGATACTCCTATATTGGTTGGTATGACCAGCTAATGTTCTGCTGCGCAGGCCACCCTATTTCCTTGGACTCCAGGAATAATCCAACCCTATAACTAGTGATTGGTCAAAGCTCATACTATAAAAACCAAAAATGAAATTCACTGCCATCGAGTCGGATCCAAGTCATTGTGACCCCTCCTTTGGTTTCCGAGGTGGTATATGGAAGTAGATTGCCCAACCTTCCTTCCAAGGAGTGGCTGGTGGGTTTAAACTGCCAGGCTGTTGGTTAGCTGTTAAATGCCTTAGGCACTACACCACCAGAGCTCTAGTTGTTAAACATTTCGAATATAATTTCTGTGTATAACGACTAGCTAGGATATCAGTCTAAATGGAAGGATAAGGCCATGATAAGGCTAAGATTTGTAAATAAAGCTAGCTCACATAGCTTTGAATGTTGGGCTTGGGAGTTTAATTTGATCTGATTGCCCATGAGGAGCTGAGAGATCCTATGTAAAATAAGTAGGAAGATGTAAGCGATGTAAGACTATTAAGGTTTGGTATCCTACATAAATTAGAGAAGAGAATCTGAGTGACAGATAAGAAATGTAAAATACCAAGGGAAATAAGTAGCTGTAGAAAAACAGGCCTGACTCTAAAAGAGTTAAATTGTGGGGAATCCAAATTTATCATTTCAATTTTAGATAATGAACTCCAAATTTAATTACCCTTTTTTTCAGTTACAATCCTTGATTAGTTGAAGTGTTATGTATTTTTGTACTAATTAGAAAGGTTGCTTAATTTAATTTGGGTTCACTGACCAAAAGATGCATGATGGGTATTTAAACTCACAATGCACAGTGACAACCAGGTTACATTTTTTTTTTAAAGTATTGCAAGATTAATTTATTAAAGAGCATTCAAAACATTCCATTAGACAAGAATTTCTGAATCACAGCTAATTTTAAAATTTACATAAATATCTTCAGAAGATTTACAAGCTCTCATTTACATTTCATAATTAACTCCAGTGCTAAGGCGAAAAATTAGATATCACTATGAAATTTCCTCATTCCTGTGAAGGGACCATTTAGGAAAAAGAATAAACCTGAGATGAACCAGGACAAAAAGCCTTAAGCATTTTTCTGTTTCGTTGTCCCAACCTGTCACCAGCACCTCCAATTGCACTATCCATTCATTCTCATATTCAACAGAGACCCTCAGTAATTAATGCAGAAATATTATGGAGACCAGCACACCTTTAGGCATTTTTTAATGGTGCTCCAGGGAGCTGTAGAAATTATGTGAGATGCTCAGTGGAGTTTCAGAGGGGTAAGAGAGGCTCAAAGTATATGGTTCCTGGCCCTACTCTTACTTCAAATAGAGCTCATCTGCCTTTATGTTTTGATACAGCAAGACTTCTACAAATTATTTAAATTAAATAAAGTAAAAAATCTTCCACAGTTTAAAAAAAAAAAAGACAAGGAAAGAAAATGTGTAGCTTATTATCATAAAAAGGCCCAAATTTTCACTGGGAAATATGACAAGTATGAGTCATTGTAAGATATCTCAATATTGGTAAGTTGGATGAAATGAGACCTCATAAACTTATTACTCATGGAATGGACACCTAAATCATGATAACGTTGGGCTTTTCACTATGTGTGAGTGAAAAAAAAAAAATAGGTCAGCAAGGAAAAGAACAGAGTACTTAAAGGGAAAGTTTTAAAAATATGACTCACTAATCAACACTATGGCATTGAGGAAGACATAGAAAGGTATGTGGGAGGTACAGACAGCAAAGGTGAATCCTTTTGCACATACAGTACTGCATTGTCAGTGAAGGCAAACATTGATATATGGGTGAATAGATGGGTGGACAGGCTGAACTATTAGGTATGTCCATGCAGGGCGGAATGTGCCCAAGACCATGTATAGGGTTGGCAGACAATGTTTCTACAAGTGTATTGGTATGTTCTGTAAGAATTTTCAGGTATATAATAAGAGCAGACCAAGGGCAAGTTTATAGTCACTTCTTGGCTACAGCCAGCTACCCAGAGGGAGCAAGTAATTGGACCTGTGGGCTCAGGACCATAGTCTCAGGAGACATCAAGCTCAATTGTCATAACATACTATACACATAAGCATTGTTCCACATCCTACTTTGGCAAGTAGTGACAGATCTTAAAAGCTTGCAAGCTGCCATCTAGATGCTGCTAGATGGGTCTCTCCTCATCCAGAGCACAGAATAATGAAGAAAACCAAAGACACATGAAAGCAATTAGTCCAAATGACTGGTACACCATGTGATCCTCAGGCTATATGACTATGATACCAGAAGAACTAGATGGTGCACGGCTACCACTGTCAACCACTCAGAGGGGGATCTCTGTAGGAAATCCTGGATAAAGTGGGAGAGCAATGTAGAACAAAACTCAAAATCATTTGAAGAAAAAGGACCAGGTTTGCTAGTCTGATAAAGTCTGATGGAACCACTGAGATTATGGCTCCTAGATGCCCTTTAGATCTGGAACTGAACTCACTCCTACGGCTTCCAGCCAAACAAAAGACAAGCATATGAGCTGACCATTTACAATAGGCAGATACACTTCTTGGAGAGATCAATCATGGGAGAATAGAAGGGCTGTGTATGCACAGGGACACAGCTCAGGGAGGGCAGGATTACACAAGAGGGAAGAGGTAACTATGGGGAGGAAGTGGGAGAGGAGTTGATACAGTGTGGTAAATTGTAGTCAGTGTCATGAGGCAAAGTGTTTGTGAGCTGCTGTATGGAAAGTGAATCTGTTCTGTAAATTTTTACCCAAATCACAATAAAAATTAAAAAAAAAAAAAGACTTACTTTAAAGCTAACTTTGCATATGGTTTGATATCTACAATTGATTCCGATTAAAGTAAGGTTAGCCATTACTTATTGTTACTAAAGGCTCATGCCTGTGTAGTTGGTATAAGATTATGTGAAATTTAATGACACTTCAATAATGTCTAAGTCAGGAATTTTGTGGTTGACGGCAGTATTAGCATGAATCTTCTTACTTGACAATGTTATCATGAACACACTGTGTGACAATAATATAATTAACTCTACCTTTGACATTAATCTTAACATTAATGCCAAAGTGTATCCTCAATACTAACTTCAACTCTATACTGTGTCAACAAAGTTAAAGCTAACTCATTACATGATAATGATAATAAAATAACTAACCTAATCTTTTTACAACCTGTGAAAAAGTTAACATTTCACAGAATGTTAGCATTAATTCCCTACTGTATTGATTATAGTAGCATTAATCCATTACTCACTGCCGTCCAATCAGATCCAATTCACAGCAACCCCTCCTTGGGTTTCCAAGGAAGTATCACTATGGAAGTAGATTGCCCAGCCTTCCTTCTGAGGAGTGGCTGGTGGGTTTTCACTGCCAGCCTGCTGGCTAGCAGTCAAATGCCTTAGTCACTACACCACCAGAGCTCCCATTAACCCACCAAGAGACAATAATATTACAACTTACCTCACCATTGGCAATAATAAATTCACACATTAAGTGACAAACTGATTAACATTAAATCATTAGGTGACAATATCATAATGAATCACATTTTTTTACAATAATATTGATTTCAGCTTATTGAGAGCAACTTTGTATCAATTTAATCTAAATTAATTATACCTATGTACAGGACCATTCCCTGGAGAAAGAAGTCATGGTTGGTAAGGTGGAAGGTGGATGAAGAGGGGAAGGCCCCGAGAGAGATGGATTGACACAGTAGATGCAGCGACAGACTCAAGTATAGCAAGGATCATGGAGCTGGCATGGGACCAGGTGGTATTTCGCTCTGCTGTGCATAGGGTCTCTATGAGTCGGAGACCACTCGAAGGCACCTAACAACAACAACAACAACAACAACACAAGTATGAGCTAAATAATATAATTAAAAAACTATATCCCAGTTCCCCAGTTGACATTGAGTTGATTCCGACTCATAGCAATCCCATGTATGTCAGTGGAGAACTGTGCTTCATAAGATTTGCCAAGAGATTTGGAAGACAGCGACCTGGCCAACTGACTGGAAGAGATCCATATTTGTACCCATTCCAAAGAAAGGTGATCCCACAGAATGTGGGAATTATCAAACAATATCATAAATATTGCACACAAGTAAGACCTTACTGAAGATAATTCAAAAACATTTGCAGCAGTATATTGACAAAGAACTTCCAGAGGTGCAAGCTGGATTCAGAAGAGGATGTGGAATAAAGGATATCATAGTTGCTGTCAGATGGATCTTGGCTCAAGGCAAAGAATACCAGAAAGATGTTTACTTGTGTTTTATTGACTATACAAAGGCATTTGATTGTGTGGATCATGACAAATTATGGATAACATTGAGAAGAATTGGAATTCCCAAACACTTGATTGTACTCATGAGGAACCTGTACATTGACCAGGAGGCTGTCATTCGAACAGAACAAGGGGACACTAAATGGTTTAAAATCAAGAAGGGAGTGTGTTGGGGTTGTATCCTTTCCCCATACTTATTCAATCTATATCCTGAGCAAATAATCTGAGAAGCTGGGCTATATGAAGAAAAATGTGACATCAGGATTGAAAGAAGAATCATTAACAACCTGAGATACACTGACGATACAACTTTGCTTGCTGAAAGTGAGGATGACTTGAGGCACTTACTGATGAACATTGAAGAATACAGTCTTCAGTATGGATTACATCTCAATATAAAGAAAATAAAAGTCCTCACAACTGGACCAATGAGCAGCATCATGATGGCTGGAGAGAAGACTGAGGTTGTCAAAGAATTCATTACTTGGTTCTACAATCGCTGCCAATGGAAGCAGCAGTCACGACATTAGACCATGTGTAGCACTGGCTAGGTCAGCCACAAAGGAACTTTTTCAAGTGCTGAGGAGCAAGGATGTCTCCTTGAAGACTAAGGTGCACCTGACCCAAGCCATGGTATTTTCAATCATCTCGTATGCATGTGAGAGCTGGACAATGAATAAGGAAGACCAAAGAAGAGTTGATGCTTTTGAGTTGTGGTGCTAGTGAAGAATGCTGAAAGTACCATGGACTGCTAAAAGAACTAACAGATCTGTACTGGAGGAAGTGCAGCCAAAATGTTCCTTGGAAGCAGGAATGGCCAGACTTCGTCTCACCTACTTTGGTCATGTTGTCAGAACGGACCATTTCCTGGAGAAGGATGCCATGCTTGGTAGGGTGGAGGGTTGTCGAAAGAGGGGAAGGCATTCAACAAGATGGATTGACACAGTGGCTGTGACAATGGGCTCAAGTGTAGCAAGGATGATGGAGCTGGCACAGGCTCAGGTGGTGTTTCATTCTGCTGTGCATGGGGTCGCTATGAGTCAGAAACGACTCAATGGCACCTAACAACAACAACAAGGTTTTCAGTGGCACGTTTCTTCAGAAGCCAATGACCAGGTCCTTCTCCAAAGTCCCTCTGGGTAGACTTGAGCCTCCAACATTTGATTAGCAGCTAAACACATTAGCTGTTTGCAACACCCAAGGGTTGCAGAAAAATGTCTCAGGTGCAAATGGTTAAGCACTGAACTATTAAAAGACTGGTAGCTTAAACCCACCCAAAGGTGCCTTGGAAGTAAGGCTTAGTAATCTGCTTCCAAAAAGGCCCAGCTTTAAAAACCCTAAGGTGCAAAGTTCTGCATACGTAGGGTCACTATGAATTGGAATTGACTCAATAGCAACTAACAACAAACTATTATAAAACCATACAGAAAATATCAGAACCTCCTTATATTAGTGGTCATCATAAGTCAAGAATACCAAAATTGAGGGATGGAAAAAGAATATTTGATTATAATAAGGTTTATTTTGTTTAAAAAATATCTATTGAACCTGATACAGGTAAAATTAAATCAACACCAATGTTAAACTGTATGGAATTTATTTTTAAAACTGTTTGACAAATAAGATAGTTCCTTTTTTTTCAAAGAACTCTTCTTCAACATTGAGTTAAGCTGGTGTTATCAGCAAACATTTTACATAGAAAAAAAAATTATTAAATTTAACATTTAAGTTTCATGTAGAATTATTCTACTTTCTTAAAGACAGAAATAATTAAATTTAAACCTAAACTGAAAAAGATTTCAGTCCTAACAATCAGCTTGCAAGACATACAAGAAACAGAGAAACATACTTAATAAAACCACAGAGATGTGGGCACTAAACTGCAGAACATGAGAAACTGGTAAACCAGTATTTTAAAGAGCCCTAGGAGATGTAGCAATGAATTACCATGCACATTTCTTCTTTGGATCCACATTCAAATAAATTTGAAGAAATTTTATACAAATGGAAAAATAAATACAGAGTGGATAAAGATCCTTATGTTTTAGAGATATATACTAAAATATTTTTTAAATGATAAGATTTCATAAATTTACATCAAAATAATCTTGGGAAAGAAATGAGTTGTTACACATGAAATGAGATCAGAAGTTAGTAATTGAGTGATCAGTATACAGGGGGTTATTATACTATTTCCCTACTTTTGTGTTTATTTGAAATTTGAAATTTTCCATAACAAAAAAAGTTAAAAATGAAATGAAATCAAAAGGTAAACTAGTATTTACGTATATATCTATGTAAATAAAATTATTGATATTTGTATATACTAGAAGAACTTCAGGAATTCCTGGGTGGTGCAAAAGATTAAGTGCTGGACTACTAGCTGAACCCACCCAAAATGCCTCAGAAGACGTGCCTGGGGATGTTTTTCTGAAAGGTCACGGTCTTGGAAACCCTATAGAGCACTTTTACTTTATACAATATGGAGTTAACATGAATTAGAATCAACTCAGTGGCAACTAACAATAGAACTTTTTTATGTGTTTCATGACCAGAGGAACCAATCTTCCCAAGAAGAAAATAAATAGTCAAAGATGTGCTGCAGATGGACATACATTGTCTTCAGAAAGTTCTCTGAACTGCCTTGCCATGGAGCTCACTACCTACATACTATCCCCAAACTCATTCCATGATTAGATTCATTTTTTCTCTTATAATAGCTTGGTCACATTCTGAACATTCAAATTCCCTGTGGATAAGTCTACAGCCCAACTAACATTTAAACGTGGTTAGAAAAATAAGCCCGAATGACGCCATGAAAGTACTCTAAAACCTACAATATCAGATATGACAGACAATACCTCCTCAACATTTTCTCTTTTCCTTCCTAACAGAACTCCAATACACCTCATTAAAAACACACACCATTCCAGACTGTCTCCCAAGAGGGTTGGCCATATGACATAGTCCTAGCCAATGAAATTTTTGTATAATATTCTGAGAGGAGATTCCAGATATACTCTTTCAAAAAAGGATCAATTCAGCTGCCCTATGCATTTTGTTCTTTCCCTTCTCATTTTCTTGCATACATTGCAGCCTGGTGCTGCAGCAGCTATATTACAACTATAGGAACTCACTGCTGTAAAGTCGATAGTGACCCCTCCTTGGGTTTGCAAGTCAGTATCTCTATGGAAGTAGATTGCCCAATCTTCTTTTCAAGGAGTGGCTGGTGGTTGAACCTACAGCCTTCTGGTTAGCAGTCAGGTGCCTTAGGCACTACACCACCAGAGCTCCCAAAGATAACAAAGCAGGGACAGAAAAGGAGTCTCATTCTTATAATAGCTGGCATAATAGCTGGCCAACTATGAACTGTTTCCCTTCGGTTCTCATGACATGAGAAAAATGGATACCTATTTTATGAAGTTACTGTATGGTTCAGTTTCTATTATATAAAGCTAAAAGCTTTAAAATCCCTAATGGATATGTTAGCATATGAAGTGTTCAAGTGTGAACAATATGATCTTCATTATTATGTTCCCAGGGAAAAATCGAACTCTGAAAATTAAATCCACATTGCTTGTATTAGTCAAAACAAAGTAAAAATGCTGTTTTCTCCCTGTTTCTCACTTGGATTGAGAAGGTCCTCAAACAGATGCCTGGAGATGGCAAATGTCTCTCCTACCACTAATATTGTATGAGCCTATTTACAAAAAGCCAAACCAGCTGCCATCAAGTCAATTCTTACTCATGGCAACCCCATGTTTGTCAGAGAACAGTACTCCATGGAGTTTTCAATGGCTGATTTTTTAGAAGTAAATTGTCAGGTCTTTCTTTCAAGGTGCCTCTGTGTGAACTGGAATTACCCAACTTTCTAATGTCAAACATTCCTGGACTCCTATGTGCCTTACTACTCACTTCAGAAGTCTTTTCTTGAGAACTTACTACATCTCACTTTCTGTTTCTGCTGGAAGAAAGAAAAGATGTGTAATGCCAGCTTCTAATACCAGAAGCTCATAGTTGCACTGGAAAGAGAACCATAGAAATGTAGTGATTTAAAATAAACAATGTATTTTATCATTGTGTTTTTCATGCTTATCAGTGCTGTTGTTGTTGTTGGGTGGCATTGAGTCATCTCTGACTCACAGCAACCTTATGTACAACAGAACAAAACACTGCCTGGACCTGTGCCAGCCTCACGATCCCTGCTATACCTGAACCCATCATTGCACCCACTGTGTCAATCCATCTTGTTGAGAGCCTTCCCCTTCTTTGTTGACCCTCCACTTTACCAAGCGTGATATCCATCTCCAGGGGAATGGTCCCTTCTGACAACATGACCAAAGTAAGTGAGACAAAGTCTGGTCATTCTCGCTTCCAAGAAGCATTCTGGCTACACTTCTTCCAGGACAGATTTGTTACTTCTTTTAGCTGTCCACGGTACTCTCAGTATTCTTCGCCAGTACCACAACTCAAAAGCATCAACTCTTCTTAGGTCTTCCTTATTTATTGTCCAGCTCTCACATGCATGTGAGGCAATTAAAAATGCCATGGCTTGGGTTAGATGCACCTTAGTCTTCAAGGAGACATCTTTGCTCTTCAGCACTTGAAAGAGGTATTTTGCAGCAGAGTTGCCCAATTCAATAAATCTTCTGATGGCTTGACTGCTGCTTCCATTGCTGTTGATTGTAGAATCAACTAATATGAGGCCTTTGATGTCATCAATCTTTCCTCCATTTATTGTGATGCTGCTTATTGGTGTACTTGTAAGGATTTTTGTTTTCTTAATATTGAGGTGTAATCCATACTGCAGACTGCAGCATTCAATCTCCATCAGTAAGTGCTTCAAGTCATCCTCACTTTCAGCAAGCAAAGTTGTGTCATCTGTGTATCACAGGTTTTAAAGAGCCGTCCTCCAATCTTGATGCCACATTTTTCTTCATATAGTACAGCTTCTTGGATTATTTGTTCAGCATACAGATTGAATATATATGGTGAAAGGATACAACCCTGACACACTCCCTTCCTGATTTTAAACAATGCAGTATCCCCTTGTTGTGATCTAACAACAGCCTCCTGGTCTACGTACAGGTTCCTCACAACTACACTTACGTGTTCTGGAATACTCATTCTTCTCAATGTTACCCGTAATTTGTTATGATCTACACAATCAAGTGGTTTTTAATAGTTAATATAACACAAGTAAACATCTTTCGGGTATTCTTTGCTTTCAGCCAAAATCCATCTGACGTCAGCAACAATATCGCTTGTTCCATGTCCTGTTCTGAATCCAGCTTGCATTTCTGGAAGTTCTCTGTCAATGTACTGCTGCAACTATTTTTGAGTTATCTTCAGCAAAATTTTACTTGCATGTGATATTAATGATATTGTTCCATAATTTCCATATTCTGTGGAATCACCTTTCTTTAGAATGGGTACAGATATGGATCTCTTCCAGTCAGTTAGCCAGGTAACTGTCTTCCAAATCTCTTGGCACAGCCGAGTGAGTGACTCCAGCATGGCATCTGTTGGTTGAAACATCTCAATGGATATTCCGTCAATTCCTGGAGCCTGTTTTTTTGCCCATTCCTTCAGTGCAGCTTCATCTTCTTCCTTCAGTACCATTGGTTCTTGATTATGTGCCACCTCCTGAAATGGATGATCATTGACCAATTCTTTTGGCACTGTGACTCTGTGTATTCCTTCCATCTTCTTTTGATGTTTCCTGCATCATTCAACATATTTCCCACAGAATCTTTCAATATTGCAACACAAGACTTTTTTTCTCAGTTCCTTCAGCTTGAGAAATGCCAAGCATGTTCTTCCCTTTTGGTTTTCAGACTCCAGGTCTTTGCACATTTCATTATAATGATTGGCTTTGTCTTCTCTAGCTGCTCTTTGAAATTTTCTGTTCATCTCTTTCATCCTGTCAATTCTTCCATTTACTTTAGCTACTCTCTGTTCAAGAGTAAGGTTCAGAGTCTCCTCTGACATCTATTTTGGTCTTTTCTTCCTCTCCTGTCTTTTAAATGACTTTTTGCTTTCTTCATGGATTATGTCCTTCATGTTATCCCACAATTCCTCTGGTTTTCAGTCATTGGTGTTCAACGCATCAAATCTATTCTCTAAATGGTCTCTAAATTCAGGAGGGATATAATCAAGGTCATATTTTGGCTCTCATGGACTTCTCTTAATTGTCTTCAGCTTCAACTTGAACTTGCATATGAGCAGTTGATGGTCTATTCCACAATCAGCTCCTGGCCTTGTTTTGGCTGAAGATATTGAGCTTCTCCATTGTTTCTTGCCACCGATGTAGTCAATCTCATTCCTCTGTACTCTGTCTGGTGAAGTCCGCATGTATAGCCACCATTTTTGTTGATAAAAAATATGTATTTGCAATGAATAAGTCATTGGTCTTGCAAAATTCTTAACAGTGCTACAAAAAGTCAAATAAGGCATCCCACTGCTAGCCCATATTCTGTGTTTGTACAAATTGGAAAACACATCCTTTCCACAAAATGTCTTACTTCTATCTATTATAAATATAAAAGTCTCATATACAGAATATATGCTATAAACAGCACAATCAGCATGTGGATCTTCCCAGCCTGGAATAAGGAGAAACCATGGGATTGTAGGAGTCAGAAAAGATATCACTTAAGGGAAAGGTTTTGAGTTGAGCCGTTATACATCAGTTAGGAAAAATAGAGGAAGTGTAAAGTTTTGTGTTTTATAGATTTTAGAGAAATATCCATCCAAAGAAAACAATACACCATATCACCAGTATCGATCCCTATATTCTGCAAAAGCAAATATTGTTTTAATCTTGCTATTAGAAATCTGCAGGTACTTACTTTCACCATAAAAACAAAACAAAACAAACAGAAAAAACACCTTACTCACAGATTGACAGGAAGGATATTCAGGGAAACAGTAGTGATTACAGTTCTTGCAATCCCTTCCTTGAAGCTGTGAATATCTGAATTGCCCCTGGCGAGTCTGTGGCTCTACTGGCTGAGAACATTCAAGCCAGGGGCTTTATCTTTAAAAAAAAAAAAAGTACAGTTGTTAACCCGTTCCTCAATAAGACTACAACAAAGAGAGGGACTTGATTTAATGATTCTTTCAGATAAAATGTTCACTGAGGACTCTTGACTGCAACTTTATAAAAAGAAATTTCCACCTAATCCAACCAAAGAATATGTTAATTACCATTTTTAATCTTAAAAGAGGGAAGATTGGACAATCTACTTCCATAGAGATACCACCTTGGAAACCCAAGAAGGGGTCATAATGAGTCAGGATTGACTTGATGACAGTGAGTTTTTTGTTTGTTTGTTTGTTTGTTTGACTCTTCCTATGATTCTGCTCAGATTAAAAATGGGAATGAATACATTCTTTGGTTAGATTAGGCAGAACTTTCTTTTTTAGATAGTTGCAGTCAAGAGTCCTCAGCTTGATTGTGTGTCACTTGAGTGGTTTATAAAACAGTAATTCTTAGCCTACTTTAGTCTTTCAGTCCCTGACATGGGACCAACAGTCCATATCATTTTATAAGATCACCAAATGATTCAGATGTTAGCCAGCATGGTGCTGGACTGATTGTTGTTGGCAGGTGCCATTGAGTCGTCTCCCACTCATAGTGACCCTCTGTACAACAGAATGCAACATTGCCTGGTTTTATGTTTTATCATTGCCATGCTTGACCCCATCATCACAGCTACTGTATCAATCCATCTCATTGAGAGTTTTCCCTTTTTTCACTGATCCTCTACTTTACCAAGAATGATGTCCTTCTCCAGAGGCTTGTCCATCCTGACCATGTCCAAAGCATGAGAGAGAAAGTCAGGCCATTCTTGCTTCTAAGGAGCATTCCAACTGTACTTTCCCTAAGACAGATTTGTTCGTACTTCTATAAGTCTCTGGTACAATCAATATTCTTCACCAACATCACAATTGAAATGCATCAGTTTTTCTGTGATCTTTCTTATTCATTGTCCAGCTATTATTATTAAGGCTATTAAAAATACCATGACTTGGGTCAGGAGCACGCTAGTCTTAAAAGTAAGATCTTTGCTCTTTAACACTTTAAAGAGGTCTTTTGCAACAGATTTGCCAGATTCAGTATGTTTGATTTCTTGACTGATGCTTCCATGGGCATTGATTGTAGCTCCAAGTGAAATGGATCCTTGACAACATCAGTCTTTTCTCCATTTATCATCATGTTGCTTATTGTTCTAGTTGTGAGAATATTCATTTTATTTATGTGGAGGTGTGATCCATACTGAAGGCTGTATTCTTTGATCTTCATCAGTAAATGTTTCAAGTTTTCTTCACTTTCAGCAAGCAAGGTAGAGTCATCTGCATATTGTAGGCTATTAATGCTTCTTTCTCCAATTCTGGTGTCATGTTCTTCTTCATATAATCCAGCTTCTCAGATTATTTGTCCAGCAAACAGAAGGAATAAGTATGGTGCTGAGCTGATAGATTAATCTATTAAAAAATTAAATCACATAATCATTGTGGTTCACATTTTTATTTCTATAGGACAGTGTTCCCCAATCTTTCTTTAACCATGGCTCTCATAAATAAGAATCATATTTACAAAGTACACTGAGTAAATTATGAGGTTGTTCACAGAAAGAAGCCAAAGCTCTGGGAGTACCTAGACCCCAGAACTGGTGGTCTCTGATCAGCCACCCCTGATGATGAGAAAACAGTACCAATTTATCTGTAATCCATCTATGGAAGAGGAGGAAAGCTCATGACAAGTATTTGTAACTTAGACAAGAAAGGCAGCCAAGACATATTATCTAATTTTCCTCTCATCTTCAGCTGTAAAGAAAACTTTTATACCTAATAATTCTTTGCCTATGCAATGACATGTAGAAAATCTCTAAGTCCCATTCCTATTTGGTTTTTGATATGTAAACCTCAACTCCCAATAAAACCTAGCTACTACAAATCAAAACTCTTATTTTAGACTATTACCTAGCTATGGGTAGCTATGGACAGCTACTTTGAAACCTAAAGCCTAAAGAGACTGCTTTGCTCTGGGTGGAATCCACTTTCCACTTTCCACTTTCCTGGATAATACATTTCAGCTTCAAGGCAAATGCCTTAAGGATACAGTGGGAAAATTTTATGTATTGTATTACTTAATCATTTATTAGCTAAGGAGATGATACTTTAAAATATTATTCCCCTATATATTTATTTTTTTTTTTTTAATTTTCATCTTGCATACTATCTTAAAGCAGATATACTATACTGGCCCAAGAAGATCTTTTTTTTTTTTTCTAATTGTGATGGGGTAAAAATTTACAGAGCAAATTGGTTTTCCATTCAACAATCCATACACTTTCTGTTTTGTGACATTTACTGCAATCCCCACACTGTAACAGCATTCTTCTCACTTCCTCCCTATGTCCATCTCTTCCGATCTTCTTCCTTCCCATCCCCTCCCACCTTCCTAGCTCTCCCACTGCCATCAAGGTGATTCCAACTTACAGTAACTCTCATAGGGTTTCCAAGTCAGTGAATCTTTATGGAAGTAGATTACCTCATTTTCAATGCAACTGGTGGATTTGAATCACTGACCTTCTGGTTTAGCAGCCAAATGCCTTAGCCATTATGCCACCAGAGCTGGGCAAATGCTATTCTCTTGATCTCATGTGCTTAATTGTCATAATGAGTGAATACCCTCCTGATATTACTGTTCACATTATAGGTCTGTCTATCATTTGGCTGCCAGTTGAGTCACTGGGTTACATTCTACCTTGTGGTGGTTAAATTTGAGTGTCAACTTGGCTGGGCCTGGCTGAGTGGCTGGGCAGCTGGATGTAGTATTTCCCATGATGAGACTGGCAATCACCTCCATGGTGGAATCTACCGTGAACAGCTGAGTAGCTGCCTTAGAGAATGTGATCTGCTTCCCGTATATAAGAAATAGCTTTGGGAATGGTATGTAGCTTATGGCACCCTGTGTGTAGCTGTGTCGTTGTTCAGCAGCCTGCCATGCTCTGCTGACCTTGGGACTTTCAATGGGCTTAAATTAATGGCCTCCCATGTGGCACATCAGGACTGTGACTTTTTACTTATCAAACTTGAGTTTGTCAATCTCAGCAGCCAGCAGCTGTCTGAGTGAAGAAATGCCTCTAGCTCCAGCGGGCTCGGAGCAGGAGGCAGAGCTGAATCCCAAGGTTGAGGGGCTTTCACTCACCATGACTGCCTGGCACTTTGAACTTGCACTTAAAGCCTACAAATTGTAAAAATAAACTCCTGTTTGTTAAGACCATCCCATTTGTGGTATATTCTTGTCAGGGTGGCATTGTTGTTGTTATGTTATGTGTCATCAAGTTGGACCCAAGCGTCGAGTCAGACAAGAGTGGCACTAGGTAACCAGAACATACCTTGAATGGTGTCTAAGGGCCATAGTTTCAGGGAGTCTATCAGTCTTCATCAGACCAGTAAGCCTGGTATTTTTTATGATTTTGAGGTTTTTTCCACATCCCCCATCTGAGTCCTCTTATTGTGATTCCTTTGAGTGCAGTCAGCAGTGGTAGCTGAGCACCATCTAGTTCTTCTGGTGTCAGGGTCATGGAGGCTGGGCACCATGTGCTTCATCATTAGTTCTTTGGACTAACTGTTTCCTGCATCTTCGATTTTCTTCACTCTTCTTTGCTCTGGACAAGAAGAGACCAACAGTTGCACATTAGATGGCCTCTTACAAGCTTAAGACCCCAGTCACTACTCACCACAATACAATGTAGAGCATTGTCTTTGTAAACTATGTTATGCCAATTGACCTTATGTCCCCCAAGAATATGATCCTGAGGTTCTATATCCAGTGACTCATTCCCTCAAGGTGTTTGATTATGACTAAGACATTTCTAAGAACATTCTTGAACCAAGTGCTGCAGAACCATAATGCAGTCAGTTTCCCACAGGCCTTTCAATCAGTTAATTCTGGTTTGACCCCTACTGAGAATTTGCTTTCCCACACAATATTTACTGAATCAGAATCTAAAATTTAACTAGATCCTGATGTATACATAAAAACACCTGGGAATCTGTAAGAACTACCTGAATATCCTGCTAAAATATAAAGTCTAATTTAGTATATCTGGGGTGGAAATACAAATTTTCAGTAGGTGGTAAAACCAGAATTAACTGGTTCAAAGCCCAGGTTTGTCATCCATGTAAGAGAGCTAATATATTCATTAAGAAATACTTCTCCTGCAAATTGGAATAATCTAGAGAGCTGAGACTGCTCTTTTGACCTGCTCTTCAGAGATTTGAGTTCAGCTGGCTTGGAGTACAGCCAGGCTCTAGGGCTTACCTTGGAGACTAAAAATAGAAGTCAGGTGTCAGAATGTGCTGATTATTTCACATTTCTCATACATGAGTGCTTAGATTTTAAGTATAATTAGTGAAAGTTTTTAGGTTTCAGATATCATTTCAATTCTAAAGATATTTATTAAAGTCCTATGATGTACAAAACACTAACAACTGTTGTAGAAGACTTGAAGATAGATTGGCTCTCTCTGTCTAATGAGATCTTTGTGAAGAAAGTAGCTTCAGGATTGGAAGAAGACTCATTAACAATGTATGATATGTAGATGACCCAACATTCCTTGCTGAATATGAAGACTTGAAGCATTTACTGATGAAGATCAAATACTACAGTATTCAGTGTGGATTACACTTCAACATTAAAAAAAAAAATGAAAATCCTCACAACTGAATAAGCAACATCATGATAAATGGAGAAAAGATGGAAGTTACCAAGGGTTTCATTTTACTTGGATCCACAATCAATGCCCATGGAAGCACCAGTCAAGAAATCAAACATTGCATTGCATTGGGCAAATCTGTTGCAAAAAAACTTTTTTAAAGTGTTAAAGAGCAAAGATATCACTTTGAAGAGTAAGGTGTGCCTGACCTAAGCCATGGTACTTTCAGTAGCTTTATGAGTATATGAGAGCTGGACAATGAATAAGTAAGACTAAAGAAGAATTAATGCATTTGCATTATGGCAATGGCAAAGAATATTTAATATACCATGGACTGCCAGAAGAATTAAAAAATCTGTTTTGGAAGAACTACAGCTGGAATGTTCTTGGCAAGAATGGCCAGACTTTGTCATTCATATTTTGATCATGTTGTCAGGAGGGAACATATCCCTGGAGAAGGATACCACACTTGATAAAGTAAAAGGTCAGAGTAAAAAGGGAAGACAATCAACAAAATTGATTGACACAGTGGCTGCAACAATGTGATCAAGCATAGTAATAATTGTGAGAATGACATGGGACTGGAGAGTGTTTCATTCGATTGTACATAGGGTCACTATTAGTCAAAATCAAATTAATGGCACCTAACATCAAACAAGATAGAAAGACACAAATACAACTAACCTTGATATGAACCAGACAATTACATACATTAAAAGAAAAAGAAAACACAAAGTGTTTGAGAGGTCTTTAATTGAAATATTTTAGGAGATGTTAACCTGATGCTTGCTTGAAATTCTTCCTTGTAAGCACATTATTTTTCATTTCAGCAACTGGTTCTGTAAACTCAAGATATAGTAATGCTTTATTTATCATAGTAATGCTTTATTTATCTAACCATTGTCAGTGAACAAGAATTCTAGCATATGACTTTTCTAGATAACTGTGGCCTACCTTCTAAAGCCCTGATTCTAATTTTCTGTTTTATTATTTAACTAATTTTTCCTACTAAATATAAAAGCAAGACATGCTTGCTGTAAGAAAAAGAAAATCAAATCATATAACAAAGTATAAAAGAAGAAAAATACATAGAATCTCAAAATCTAAGTACTAATTACACTTTGTATATACTTTCCAGCTATTTTCACATGAGAAACATGCATATATATGCATGGAATATTGAAATTTTTTTAATATTATTAAATATATTCATTTAGTAAACTGCATTTTATATTAAATGTTGTTTAATAAACATTGAAAGAGAGAGATTTTTGAAGATTGCCCTAATTTGAATAATTATATTGGTTTAAATTAATTTTTAGATTACCATATTATAAATAATCTATGAATATGTGTGCAAAAGGTTATTTGATGCCTTTGTCTCCAAGTATTCCTATAGCATTTGGCTTCCTACAAATAGGATATTTGGAGCAAATTGAATGCATATTTAAAACTTTTAATACAGTGCCACCTGTCTTCCTGTGAGTCCCTGGGTGATGCAAACAGTTAAATGCTCAGTTGCTAGGCAAAGATGTCTTGGAAGAGGCCTGGAAATCTGCTTCCAAAAAGTCACAGCCTTGAAAACCCTATGGAGAACAGTTCTACGGTATTGGTTAAATTTGTGTGTCAACTTGGGTGGGCCTGGTTGAGTGGCCCGGCAACTGAATGTAATTATTCCCCATGGTGAGATTGGTAATGAACTCCATTGTGGAATCTATTGGAGCAGCTGAGTAGCTGCTTTGGGTATGTGGTCTGCTTCCCGTATATAAGAAACAGCTTTGGAAATGGTTTCTAACTTATGGCACCCTTGAACTCTGCATGTAGCTGTGTCGTTGTTCAGCAACTTGCCATGCTCTGCCGCCGACCTTGGGACTTTCAATGGGCTTAAATTAATGGCCTGCCATGTGGTTAGTAACACTGGGACTGTGCCCTTTTACTTATCAACCTTGAGTTTGTCAGTCTCAGCAGCCAGCAGCTGTCTGAGTGAAGAAATGCCTCTAGCTCCAGTGGGCTGGGAGCAGGAGGCAGAGCTGAATCCCAAGGTTGAGGGGCTTTCACCCAGCCCCTAGAGCCCAGTACTTTGAACTCAGACTTAAAGCCTCCAAACTGTAGGAGAATAAACTCCTGTTTTTTCAAGCATCACATTTGTGGTATATTTCTGTCAGAGTGGCACTAGGTAACCAGAACATCTATTTTGCACACATGGGTCATCACGAGTTGAAATCAACTAAGAGACAACTAACAAAAACAAAAAGTGTCCCCCAGACATGTTGTCATCCAGATGAATAAGAATGACCATATCCCAATCTTCCCAACAACTCAACCTTTTCTATTTTCTTACTCTATAAACTGTTTTGATTTGATTACTAGTGATCATATCATTTAATGCCCATCAAAGTACCTCTGTTTTTCTTTTTAAAAAGCTTTCTGTTAAAATATAATTACTTTTCTTGTTTATTAGAAAAGCCTTTTACAGATTTCTGATAGTAAATCTTTGTCACATATATGGAAAACTTTGTTTTGTATCTTTTAATTTGTGTCTAACTTCTAAAATTATTATATATTACATATTAGCATGTATAAATATTCTCCTTTCTCTGATATTCTGTAATTCTTAGAAAGTTCTCTCAAAGTCAAATTTATAAAATATCATTTTATATAACTCAAAAACCTCATTGCCATCGAGTCTATTATGACTCGTAGTGACCCCTCTCTGGGTTTCCAAGGCAGTATGGCTATGGCAGTAGATTACCCAATCTTCCTTCCCAGGAGTGGCTGGTGGGTTTGAACCTCCAGCCTTATTGTTAGCAGTCAAATGCCTTAGGCACTACACCACCAAATAAAATAAAAACACCAAACAACTTTTTTTAAAAAAGGAACTAAAATCATCTTAATTCATTTATATAAAAGTGTGAATTAGGGAAACAATTTTATTTTGCCTTATCGATTTGCCAATATTATATAATAACAAATTCAATGTTTTCCCACTGATTCAAAAGGCCTGTTTCATCATACACTAAATTCTGTATATTCCTGAAATTGTCCTCCATTTTTATTCATATATATATATATATATATATATATATATATACACACATATATATTACTGTAACTTCATAATACTATGTCCAGTTCTCACAGGACATGTCCCTCTCATTGCGCTTCCTGTCCTGAATTAAAGTTGGAATTTTGATTAAGATTATGTGTGGGGATAGATTAATGTTTAGAAATTAATATTTACATTATTTATTCTTCCTGTCTAAAACATGAAATGTATCATGGTAAGTAGTTCCCATACATATATAATTCTTACAAATATAATATTAGTTCTGTTAATATATATGTTTATATTGTTTCTAAATTGATTGTTTTGGGTATATGAGACAGCTCTTGCTTTTAAGACCAATCATTTTACTAAAATCTTGTTTATTTAGAATGGGTTTCAGTAGTTTCTTCTGGTTTTTCTGGGTCAAGAAATCACATTACTTAAAATAATAATTTTGTCTCCAACTTTCTAAAAATTTTGCTTTGCATATTTTCCCTCTCTATTATTGAAAGTACACACTGGGAACAAATTCTACTACAACTGGGTGTATGCGATACTTTTGGGGAAAGGGATGAGTCCTTGTGTTCAATGTGGCTCACTCATTGATGAAAACTGAGGCCCACATATGCTAAATGTGGTCAATTTCTTGTAATCTGATCTTAATTTTACTAATTATCTTTTCTCTTGAATCCAGTCTGTGGCCTGACAGCTTTTAATTTTGGTTATTACCTTTTTCATTTATAGCAGTGTGTTTGGCTTCTTTTTATCAAGTGTGCTCTTACCTTGAAAATATCACAGTGCTCATCAATTTCTTCTTCAGATATGGCAAGCTTAGTTGTCTGTGTTTGATAATTTCAGTATTTGAATTCTGCATCAGTTTCTCATCTCTGTGGTTTCCACTGGCTCTTGCTCATGTAGTCTTGTTCCTTGTGTGGCAGGTTATCTTTGGTAACTTGCTGATTATTGCTCTTCAACAATGATTTCTGGGTATTCTCGAGAACAAAGATTGACTGTATCTTCCCCTAGAGATATGTGTCTGCCTCTGCCAGGTGTCTGAGGCCACTGCCAGCAGTTAGTTGCTTTTTCAGTCTGAGTTCATGGGTAGAGGTTCCCTGACAATCACAGCAATGTAGCTTGTAGCAACAAAATCTTAGGGGTAATTTTTTTCCTTGTTTCCCCTCTTCTTCTCTACTCAGATTAGAAACCCAGAAAACCAAAAGTGTTGCTGTCAAGTTGATTCTGACTCATGGTGACCCTATGTGTTACAGGGCAGAATTGCTCTATAGGGTTTTGTTTACTGTAATTTTCATGTAAGCAGAATTTCAGGCATTTCTTTCATGGCACCATTAGGTGGGCTTGAATCATCAACCTTTCTGTTAGTAATTGAGAGCTTAACCATTATGTTACAAAAAAAAAAAAAAATCACTGCCATTGAGTTGATTCTGACTCATAGCAACCCCCACTGAGTTTCCAAGGCTATAAATCTTTATAGAAGCAGACTGCCCCATCTTTATTCCATGGAGTAATTAATGGGTTCAAACCACTGACCTTTTGGTTATCAGCCAAGTGCCTTAACCACTATACCACCAGAGGTCCTTTTATGCTACCTAGGGACTCCTTTAAACAAAACAAAACAAAAAATTGTTGTTGAGGATATATACAGCAAATACATATACCAATTCAGTAATTTCTACACACACATTTCAGTGACACTGATTGCATTCTTTGAGTTGTACAACCATTTCCAACCTTGTTTTCTCAGTTGTTCTTCCCTCTTTAACATAAATTTACTGCCCTCTAAGGTTCCTTTCTAATCTTTTGAGTTACTGTTGTCGATTTGATCCTATCTAGATAGATCTTAAAAGAGGATAATACACGAGGCCAACATTGTTATTACTTAAGTTAAACTACTGTTTGGTTTTAAGAAGACACCAGGGATATTTTGGTTTAAGTTTTAAAGATTATATCAGGTCAATAATTTCAAGGATTTATCCATCTCCCTGGACTCCAGAAAAGCCTGGAGTCCAAGAGAATTTTAAATTCTATTCTGCATTGTACCCCTTTTGATCAAGATTCTTCTAAGGAATTGTTATTAAAATATTTAGTAATGATAGTTGAGAGCTATTCAGTTCTTCTGGTCTCATGGCAAAAGAGGCAGTTGTTCTTGGATACAATTAGCCACATATTCCATTTCCTTCTATTACCCAAGAATTCTTTTGACCTGAGTACCAAACCCAAAAAATCAAACCCACTGCTATCAAGTTCATTCCAACTCACAGCAATGCTGTAAGATAGAGTAGAATTCATCCATAGGGTTTCTAAAGTATGTTGTTGTTATTTGCCAGTGAGTCAGACCTGACTCATAGTAAACCCTGCTTGGGTTTCCGAGGCAGTATCACTACAGAAGTAGATTGCCCAATCTTTCTCCCGAGGAGTAGCTGGTGGGTTTGAACCACCAGCCTTCTGGTTAGCAGTCAAGTGCCTTAGTCACTACACTACCAGAGCTCCACTTCCGCATCATTCTCCTGCAGAGTGGCTGGTGGGTCCAAACCACTAACTTTTCCATTAGCAGTCAAGTGCTTAACCACTGTGCCACCAGGGTTCCTTTTGACCTAAATAGCTTAGTCCAAATCACAAAGGATGTTGAGGGAGGACCATTTTGAGTTACTGCAGACTGAAGGCTGTTTCCTTTTCTAAACTGCTGGGCAGTGAAATTGCACATTAAGTGTATGAAATGGGAGCAGCTCTGCAAAAGGCATATCTTTATCTGCCAGATGTTTTCTCATACTTTAAGCACTAGTAAATTGAACATGTAAAACAGGCACTTTCATCCCAGCTGGAATTAATTACTCCTTTCTCAGGTCTCCCAAAGCAATTTGTAACTCTATTATGGCACTAAAACTTCCCTTACATTATAGATTTGTGTATGCATGTTTGTCTTTGAGTTACCATAGAAAGCTTCCTGATGGCCTGGGTTTGTGTTCTCACTTTCAGAGCCCTAAACAGCATTCAGTATAGCAGTAGCTGAAATGCTTTCAGCACTCAAAAGATGTGTGATAAATTTCATCAAATGAAAAAGAAACTACCGTAGAGATTCCCAAAAGCAAAACCAATGTTCTAACATTAAAAAAAAAAAAAAAGGAAGAATATAGATGCAAACATAAAAAGTCAGGTTGAACACAGCTGTTTTATGAAAATATCATCTAAGAAAGGCAGTACAGCTGTTACATTGCTATTAACACTTCACTTTGAATCAATCTGTTACTGGCCCAATTGAAGATGTACCCTGAAGTCTCCATAAATCAGAACATTACAGATATATGTTAATTAAGACAGAGTAAGGGATGTGTAAAGAGTGTAGGAGACCTGTTAGTGTGTCACAGTGTAGGAGCTTAGAAAGCCATGGGTGTATTGGAGGGATGGGTTAGGAAGCAGGATAGAGCAAAACACATAGGTGTACAGAAATGGAAGCAGGAAAAGGAGAAAAAATAATCCCACTTTCAATTGTGCTAAAAATCCCTCCAGCCAACATTCTAATGCTGGCTGAGTAGAGGATGGGAGAGGAAGTTGTGATAAGGGCTGAGGTCCCAAGAAGTTAGATTCAAACATTCTATAGCTTCTCTCCTAATGATAACAAATTTTGAATCTGGGAAGCTATTTGATGAGCCATCTATAAATCCCTCTGGGCTAACAGCAGTCTCTCCCCATTGAATATCCCCACTTGGATCAGTGAAATTTTAATGTAAAGGCAGTTTCTGGGTTATGAATGAGGACCATTACTGTGCCTTTCAGGATTTGTAGGTAGGTCAGACCAGGTGCATACGGTTCTTATTTAGCCTTACTTTTGTGAAAGAAAGGAGCATAGTGGATAAGGTACTTGACTGCTAACCAGAAGGTCAGTGGTTCAAACCCACCAGCAGCTCCATGGAAGGAAGTCAGGGCTATCTACTTCCATAAAGATTTTCAGCCTCAGAAACCCAATGGGGGTCAGTATGAGTCAGAAACAACTCAATGGCAGTGACTTTGTTTTTTGTTTTTAGTGCAAGAAAAGTCTCAAAGCTTTTTAAATGATTGCTACACATACAGCAAGCCAAGGTAATTGTGATGAAGCATTTGTTATGAGTAATAATTGGTTCTATCATTAAAGATCAGGTAGGAGTTATCTGTAAGTCAAATATTCATAACCCAGGGACTGCCTGTAAATTCCTGCTTTAAGGTCTCAGTGACATACTGGACCACAAAGCATAAGAGGGGATTAGAGTCATCAAAAGGGCATTGCAGGCAGTGCTCAGAGCAGGGCAACCAGTCATGATCTATAATTCTACACAAGGCAGGGAAGGCAGGGAAAGCATACCAGAAGTGCCAGAAAGAAGAGAGTAGGTAACATTGGCTGAAGAGTTTCTTTTTGAGAAATGCAAGAACACATGGTTCTGTGGCTCTTGTGTATTTGGTCTAGTATTCTAGGTATCATCAGATAGTTGACAAGTGGACTCTTCTGTCTTGCACAGAATACTAGCAGAGAATAAAGTCCCTGGATTAAGCACTGGGCTGCTAACCAAATATGCATAAGATTGCATGAGTTGAAGCCCACTAGAGGGCAACTAACAAACACAACTAACCGAAAGGTTGACAGTTCAAACTCATGCAGAAATGTCAGAGAAAAAGTCCTGGTGATCTACTTCCCAAGGTCATAGCCATGAAAATTCTATGGGGGCACAATTCTACACTGTAATACATGGGGTCTCCATAAATCAGAATTGATGTAGTGACAACTTATTACTGTTATATATGCTAATGAATGCAACAGATTCCTTCCTGGTCCAAGAGAATAATCATCACTACTGTTTCTAAAGGAACCCTAGTTATCTAGTGCTGCTATAACCAAAATGCCACAAGTGGGTAGCTTAAAAAAAAAGATATGTATTCTCTCACATTTTAGGAGGCTGGAAATGTAAAAACATGGTGTCAGCTTGAGGAGAAGACTTTCTTTGTCTGTTGGCTCAGCTCTGGCAGAAGGTCCCTATCTCCTTTCACCATCTTTCAGTATCACTTAGAGATCTCCATATATCTTGGCATCATTCTTCCCCTGGATCTAGAAGTATCTCAGTGCAGAGACTCTGGGTCTAAACAACTTGCTCCACTCCTGGTTTTTCTTTCTTGGTGGTACTAAGGTTCCTTCTTCTCTGCTTGTTTCTCTCTCCTTTTCTCTTGTAAGATAAAAAGTGATGCAGGCAACACTCCACAGAAACTACCCTCACACCAGGTCAGGGCTGTGGCCTGAGTAAGGGTGTTGCATTCATTCCTAATCCCCTACTATTGATTGACTGATTACACCAGATCATATCATGAGCCATGATTACATAACTCCAGAATTACATCATTACATAACTGCAAAACCATTGAGAATCATGGCTCAGTCAAGGTGACACATATTTTAGGAGAATACAATTCAATTCATGCAGAATCTCTGGGTGCTGCAAATTCAATGCAAATGGTTTCAGCTGGTTAATATTTTTACTTAATTTCTTATCTCAGTTCCTCTATATTTTTCTAACTTTGGCATCTAAGTTCTATCATAACATCAATTTTAAAGAGCCCATTGGTAAGCAGAATCTTAGATGAGTTCACTGGACACATGGTGCTCTTCTCATGGGAATCCAGTTTCATGTCAAGTCTGACTCAGAGAGAGATTTTCACAAAGGTTTTTGTAAATAGCACTGTCTGGAAACATTGCCAAGTCTTACCACAAGAGGAAGCAAGCAATTAAAAAAAAAAGCTACTCCTGGACCACCATCTCTATGAGTCTTATGGTCTGAAAAAAAACAGTTTTTGTAGAAATTGTGCTCAAGGGGACATTTGGTCCCCCTAGCCCTACTAGTGGCCACATCCATAAGAGACTAGTAAATGGTGGAGGAGCATGAGAATGACCAAAATTTACTATCTCATTCTTTAATAGCTCTCACACAGAGACCTTGCTGCCCATTCCCAAATCTCAAAAATCTAACTTTTTATATATTAGAAAATGGAAGACAGTTTTTCTTTACTTATCCTACCTATTCCCATGTTTATAAAGGGCTATCAGTCCAGTGATCTGGTCTATTTTAGAAATTTTAATTTTGTTCTACATTTTTCTCCCATTCTATCTGAGATATTCTTGGAGTTCAGTTTTATGATTATTGGCTTTGTTTTGGATTCTTTCACATGTTTCTTGTGCAGAATTGTTAATCACTGAAGTTAAGGTTGTATCTCCTTTGTTTTACATTTTTTATTCTTAAAATGTTTTACAAATATTTGGCATAGTGTCTAAGGCACTTTGACTGCTAACCAGACAGCTTGTGGTTCAAACCCACCAGCCACTCCTGAGAAGGAAGACTGGGCAACCTATTTCCGTAGAAATACTGCCTCAGAAACCCAAGGAGGGGTCGCTATAAGTCCAAATTGACTCCACCACAGTGAGTTTGGTTTTAGTTTGGTTTATTGGATGAACATTTTATTACATATTATTCATTTTCATTGTAACATATCACCACAATTAATGACCAGGCAAAGTGAAATTTAAGAAATGTCCTTTAAAACTAGGAATAGAAGGTAAATTTCTCAACCTGATTAAGAACATTCAAGAAAAAGCTACAGCTAACATCATACTGAATGGTGAAAGATAGAATGTCTTTTCCCTAAGATCAGGAAAATCTAACTCAACTCACTGCCATCCAGTCAAATCTGACTCATAACAACCCCTCCTTGGGTTTCCAAAGCACTATCACTAGGGAAGTAGATTGTCCAATCTTCCTCCTGAGGAGTGGCTGATGGGTTTGACCCGCCAACTTTCTGCTTAGCAGTCAAATGTCTTAGGTACTGCTTGCTCTCAATCTTTCTTGTCAACTTTGGATCAGAGGTTCTAGCCAGCAAAATAAACAAATTAAAAGAAATAAAAGCATACAGATTGGAAAGGAAGAAATAAAGCTATCTTTATTCTCAGAAATATTAGTATATGAGGAAAATCCTAAAAAGATTTTACATAAAGATACTAAAATAAGTAAGTTTAACAACATTGTAGGAAATAAGGTCAATAAATGAAGATCTATGGCATTCTTATATACTAGTTCTGAAACCCTCAAAATTAAAATTAAATTAATAAATTAATTTACAATGGTAACCAAAACATGAAACACTTTGGAATAAATTTAGAAATATCAGAAAATCACTGAACCTACAAACAATGCTTAACAAATATTAAAGAAGGCCTAAATAAATGAATAGGTACACCATTTTCATGGGTTGGAGGAGTTTATGTTGTTAAGATATCTTATCAATAAAATCCCAATCAAAATCCCAGAAGGCATTTTTGTACAAATTGACAAACTGATTTCAAAATTTAATTGGAAATGTAAAACACCTAAAATAACCAAAAGAATTAAAAAAAAAAAAAAAAAGTTGAAAAACTTATACTTTAGTTTAGAGTAGTCTTACTCTAAATTTTTAGTAATCTAGACTGTGTGGTCTTGCTGTGAAAACAGATACCCAGATTCATGGAAATAGGCATGCATGTTAATTTTTCACAAATGACCAATGTAATTCGATTGGGAAAGGAATATCTTTTCAATAAATGATGTAAGAACATATGGATATACATATGGAAAAAAATTAACCTAACTCTTCGCTTCAAAAATTAATTCAAGTTTATCATAGAGCCATTTGTAACAGTTAAAAGGATAGAACTTGTAGAAAAAAAAATAGAAGAAAATATTTGCAACCTTGAATTAGGCAAGGAGAATTTGACATAGCCTTCCTTCATAAAAATGAAACATATAAGAATTGATATATTGAATTTGATCAAAATTATAAATTTTTGTTCCTCAAAAGGCATCATTAAAAAAAGAATAAGCAAGCTTTAGAGCTGGTAAAAAAAAATAATAATAATCATGTCCAAAATATGAAAGAAAAATACAAGGCATCCAAATTGGCAAAGAAGAAGTAAAACTGTTTGCACATGACATGATCCTACATATAAAAAACCCAAGGGACCCAGCAAGAAAACTACTGTAACTAATTGAAAGGTTCAACAAAGTGGCAGGATACAAGATCAATATACAAAACCCAGTTGGATTTCTCTCCATCAACAAAAAGATCTCTGAAAAGGAAATAAAGAAAATAATACCATTTACAAAAGCTACCAACGAGATAAAATACTTAGGAATAAATCTTGCCAGTGACACCAAAGACCTGTACAAAGAAAACTAAGAAACACTTTTACAAGAAAACTGTTAAGAGACCTACATAAACAGAAGAATATCCCATGCTCATTGATATGAAGACTGAACATTGTGAAAATGTCAATACTACCCAAAGCAATCTATAGATTCAAAGCAATCCCAATCCAAATTCCATTAGCCTTCTTCAAGGACATGGAAAAAAAATCACTAATTTTACATGGAAAGGAAAGGGAGCACAGATAAGCATAGCACTACTGAAAAAGGAAAACAAAGTAGGATGTCTCACAATCTCTGTTCTCAAAACAGTAAAACTACAGTAGTCAAAACAGCCTGGTATTGGTTCAATGATAGGCACGTAGACAAGTGGAACAGAATTGAGAATCTAGATATAGATCCATCCACCTATGAACAGATGATCTTTGACAAAGGCCCAAAACCCATTCAATGGGGAAGAGACAGTCTCTTCAAGAAATAGTGCTGGCAAAACTGGATAACCATTTGAAGAAAAATGAAACAAGATTCATAGCTCATATCATGAATAAAAACAAACTCAAGATGTCTTAATGACCTAAGCTTAAAACCCAAAACTGTAAAGTTCATTAAAGATAGAATAAGGAGAAGCTTAGGGGCTCCAATTTATGGCATAGACTATTAAGCATAACCCAAAATGAACAAACAGCAGAGGAGAAACTAGATGACTGGGACCTTCTAACAGTTAAATTCTCATGTTCATCAAAAGACTTCTCCAAAAGAGTGAAAAGAGAACCTACAGATTGGGGGAAAAATATTTGGCAATGACATATCTGACAAAGGACTTACCCCTAAATTTTATAGAAAACTTCAAGACCTCAACATCAAAAAGACAAAGAATCCAATTTAAAAATGGGCAAAGGATATGAACAGACACTCTTTACCAAGGAAGATATTCAAGCAGCCAACAAACACATGAAGAAATGGTTACAATCATTAGCCATTAGAGAGGCACAAATCAAAACAACAATAAGATATCATCTAACCCCAGCAATTACAGAAAAATTCAACAGAAGAAGAAACAATAAATGCTGGCAAAGATGTGGAGAGATTGGAACTCTCAAACTGTTGATGGGGCTGTAAAATGGCAAAAGCTTTGTAGAAAATGGTATGATGTTTCCATAAAAAGTTGGAAATAGGAGTATCATTTGATTCAGCCATCCCATTACTAGGAATATATTCTAAAGAAGTGAGATATGGGACACAAATAGATATATGCACATTCATGGTCACTGCATCACTGTTTATAATACCAAAGAGATGGAAACAACCTAAGTGCCCATCAACAGATGACTGAATAACCAAACTTTGGTACATACACACAATGGAATACCATGCAACATTTAAAAATAATGAAGAATCAGCAAATCACCTCAAAATGTAGATAAACTTGGAGCATATTATGCTGAGTGAAATAAGTCAGTAACAGAAGGATAAATATTTATGAGTCCTTTATTGTTGTTTAAAATCAAGGAAAGGTTTTACACAAGGAAGGATTTTTTCTTTGTCGGTTACTAGGGATGGAGGAGAGGGGAAGGGAGGGAAAACAAACAAATTAATTCATTAATTATATGAAAAACTCTTACAACTTACTAAAAAAAAAAACATTAAAAAAATCCAGCCAACTTCACACACACACACACACACACACACACACAAAGGAGCCAATAAGGGCATGGAGAGATGTTCATTTCCCTTCAAAAAACCAAACCAAACCCACAGCCATGGAGTCAGATCCAACTCATAGCAACCCCTCCTTGGGTTTCCAAGGCAGTATCACTACAGAAGTAGATTGCTCAACCTTCCTTCCGAGGAGTGGCTGGTGGGTTTTAACCTTTATTCATCAGGAAAATGCAATTTTTAAACCATCGTAAGATCCCTATCCACATATAAAAAAGTGTCTGTAATTAAAAGGATTGACCATACCAAGACCTGAAAAGGATGTGGAGAAATTGAAACTCTTATGTTCTGCTGTTGAGGATTTGAAATGGTGCAAGCACTTTGAAAAACAATTTGGCAATTTCTTTAACAGTTAAACTTATATCTGCCCAAAGATCTAACCATTCTACTTCTAGGTATTTACCCAAGAGAAATGAAACCATATGTCCACACAGACACAAATATCCATACCAAATTTATTTACAATATCCCAAACTTGATATAGTCCAAAGGAGCCCTGGTCACTCAGTGGTTAAGCACTCACCTGCTAATTGAAAGTTTTGTAGTTCAAACCTACCAGCTGCTCTGTGGGATAAAGATGTGGCAGTCTGCTTCTATAAAGATTATAGCCTTGGAAACCCAATGAGGTATTGTGTCCTACATGGTCTCTCTGAGCCAAAATTAACTAGACAGCAACAGGTTTGGATACAATCTGAATGTCTATCAGCAGATGAATGGATAAACAGTGGTATATCTCAATGACGTACTACTAAGCCATAAAAAGGAACAAAGTACAAATACATACAACATGAATAAATCATTATATAGGGTAAAAAAATAAGACTCAGAAGAATACATACCATATAATTTCATTTATTTGAAACTCCAAAAAAGGCAAAACTAATCTATCATGACAGAAGGCAGATCAATGGTTGTTAGGATCTGAGGTGTGAAGGGGGTTAACTGGGAAGGGGCACATGGACACAAGGGTAAATTTTGTAGTGACCAAAGCACTCTGTAACTTTATTGTACTGATGGTTACATGTGTATAGATACTTACCAAAATTCATCAAATGGGTACAATTAAAATGAATGTATTTTATTGTATTTAATTATGTCTCAAAAAAGTCAATAATAATAAGCTCCACTGAACTATGAATGTCAAAGACTAGCTTTCAATATATGGTCCTATCTATTTTCCCATTGTCATTTTTCCTTCTAACAGGAAGCCCATCCATAACGCCCATAAATCAGAGTACATTGGCATTGTTCTTTGGAATCAATAAGGCTTGTATACAGAAAACAAAACATCTTCATAAAAAGTAAGAAAAAAAATCAGTTTATCATGAAACTAGTTTAAATTTTTAGATGCTTGCAGTGAATTACTCTACGTATTATTTAAACATTTCGTTAATTTAACTGCATTTCCTATCTTTTTATTCAATTATAGAAAGATATCTTCAGAGCATCTTCATAGGCAAAACATGCAAATAAACCAAAAATTTAAAGGTCAGAAATAGACAGTAAATAGACATTTAATTTTAAAAAAATCAACTTCCTGATTGCTTCCAAAAATAGACCTATTTCATAAACACTGGGAATTAATATATGGAATGACTAGCTAGGTTATTAGACTAACATCAGCCCAATTATATAATTCTTTAGTGTGCCTTCAAGAGTGCAGGATACACAAAGAGGAAAACAAAAGAACTCTGCCAATCTTACTGCCCTCCCCTTTACATGACTTACATGCCAACTACTGCCCTTAGCATTTCCTAGTGATTTTGACCCAGCATGGGCAGGAGCTCAGAGTTACTCTCTACTGTGCTATTGAGAATTAGTTGAGGTTATTTAAAAAAGAAAGAAAGAAAAAGTACTGAACAGAGTCTGCTGTTATTTCTTCTGATTCCCAGTGCCTGGGGCTCAGATTTTACATTAAGACACTGATGCTGTGAAGAAGGTCAGTGAAAATATTTGATAAGACAAGATCTAAGGACACTGCTAGGGTTCCCAGTGTCTGGGAGATAAAGCTTTATGCCTGATTCATTTAAATGGAAGAACCAGCAAGTGTGGAAAATAACTTTCATATGTTAGTTTCCTCTTCTTGCTCTTTTCATAAATAGATTTAATCTGGAAAAATGGCTTTTCAAATTCTCTCCCAGCTTCCTCCCAGCTGTCACTCGCTAGTCCTAACTTACTGTCATGTTAAAAATGCAGTTGCCAGAGTAGCTAAAGGTCATGGAAACAGAAAAATCAGAATCCAAGACTGATCAATAATAGTAGGTACAAAGAAAGGAGAAAGTATATATTGTGGAAATAGGACGAGGCTTTCAAAAATGAGCCCCTCAATACCTATTTGGCTACCAATTTTGGATTGCTCTGTCCTCTCTCCTTTGACTAATGTTATTTGTTGTTGTTGTTGTTAGGTGCCACTGAGTCATCTCCAACTCACAGCAACCCTATGTACAGCAGAACAAAACAGTGCCCGGTCCTGGGCCAGCCTCATAATCTCTACCATACCCGAGCCCATTACTGCAGCCACCATGTCAATCCGTCTTGTTGAGGGCCTTCCCCTCTTTCGTCAACCCTCCACTTTACCCATGACATCCTTCTCCAGGAAATGGTCCCTTCTAACAACAAACCAAAGTAGGTGAGACAAAATCTGGCTTCCAAGGAGCATTCTGGCTGCACTTCTTCTAGGACAGGTTTGTTAGTCCTTTTAGCAGTCCACAGTACTTTCAGCATTCTTCACCAACCACAAGTCAAAAACATAAACTTTTCTTCTGTCTTCCTTATTCATTGTCCAGTTCTCACATGCATAGGAGGTGACTGAAAATACAATGGCTTAGGTCAGGCACATCTTAGTCTTCAAGGAGAAATCTTTGGTCTTCAACACTTGAAAGATGTCTTTTGCAACTGATTTGCCCAATGCAATATGTCCTCTGATGTCTTGACTGCTGCTTCCATTGGTGTTGATTGTAGAACCAAGCAATATGAAGTCTTCGACAACTTCCATCTTTTCTCCATCTATTATGATGCTACTTATTGGTCCAGTTGTGAGGACTTTTGTTTTCTTTATATTGAGGTATAATCCGTACTGCAGACTGCAGTCTTTCAGTTTCATCAGTAAGTGCTCCATGTCATCCTCACTTTCATCAAACAAAGTTGTATAGTCTGCATATATCAGGTTGTTAATCATGATGCCATATTCTTCTTCATATAGTCCAGCTTCTTGGATTATTTGCTCAGCATACAGATTGAATAAGTATGGTGAAAGGATACAACCCTGATGCACTCCCTTCCTGATTTTAAACCATGCAGTGTCCCCTTGTTCTGTTCTGACAACAGCCTCCTGGTCTATGTGCAGGTTCCTCATGAGTACAATTAAGTGTTCTGGAATTCCCATTCTTCTCAATGTTATACATAATTTGTTATGATCTATACCATTGAATGCTTTTGCATAGTCAATAAAACACAAGGAAATATCTTTGTGGTATTTTTTGCTTTCAGCCAAGATCCATATGACATCAGCAGTGATATCACCCATTCCAGATCCTCTTCTGAAGCCAGCTTGCATTTATGGAAGTTCTCTGTCTATATATTGCTGCAACCGTTTTTGAATTATCTTCAATAAGATTTTACTTGCATGTGATACCAGTGATACTGTTCGATAATTTCCACATTTTGTGAGATCACCTTTCTTTGGAATGGGTAAAAATATGGATCTCATCCAGTCAGTTGGACAGGTAGTTATCTTCCAAATCTCTTGGCATAGATGAGTTAGTGCCTCCAGAGCAGCACCCCTTTGTTGAAATACATCAATGTACATTCTCTCAATTCCTGGAGCCTTGTTTTTTGCCAATTCCTTCAGTGCAGCTTCGACTTCTTCCTTCAATACCATTGGTTTTTGAACAGATGCCATTTCCTGACATGGATAATCATCTCTCAATTCTTTTTGGTATAATGACTCTGTGTATTCCATCCATCTTCTTTTGATGTTTCCTGCATCATTTGACATATTGCCCATGGAAACTTTCAATATTGCAATTCAAGGCTTAAATTTTTTCCTCAATTCTTTCAGCTTGAGAAATACCCAGAGTGCTCTTCTCTTCTGGTTTTCCAACTCCAGGTCTTTGCACATTTCATTATAATAATTGACTTTGTCTTCTTGAGCTACTCTTTGAAATCTTCTGTTCAGCTCTTTTATCCTGTTGCAAAAACGACAAGGAGGCCACATGTTCTGACCTTCTCTAATCCCACAAGGGGAAGACAGGATTACCAGCAGTAACCCAAGGCCTATTCCTGCCAGGCCAGACATGTTGCCTTCCTCCAGCCCTTTCTTCAACCGTTCCTCCCAGAGCACCCACCACCTCTCTCCTGGGTTCGATAATTCGCT
>NW_006921735.1:6777367-6831081 GCF_000298275.1 Orycteropus afer afer
CAGAACTCTAAGCACCTGAGAGAGAGTGGGAACCTCCCAGAACATTGTATTGTGCCACGCCCAACAGAAATAACCCAGGTGACTAACAGCAACCTGGCTAGAGAAAGTGTGGTAGGCTTCCAGACCCAGGGAGTGGGTTAGGGCAGAAGGCTTGCTCAAAGAGAGAAATGCCTCCAGCTACTTGAGGGAGCTGAGCTTGCCAATCCATGGAATTACAGCTGAGCACCTTCAGTCCAAGGCTTACTGGTGGAGTGGGGTTCCTCTGGACATTTATCAGCAGAGTTAAAAGATCTTTGTGATACTTGCCCAAGCAGGGTAGAGGCCAGGGCGAAGGGCCAAGGGACAGACAGAGACCTGCCATCAGACATGGCTGAGGAGAGGCTGTCCTTATCATTGCCTGTGAGTTCTGTGTGACCACTGCAATGAATTACCATACCCAGCAGAGAAGTAAAGAATGCCATAGAAGGAAAAATTACTGTCAGAATTGGTAAAAGAGATTGGAGGATGGACATATACACTTATGGCCACCGAGTTGATTCTGACTCATAATGACATCACTTGGTGTCCAAGGCAGTAAATCTGTATGGAAGTAGACTGCCCCATCTTTCTTCTGTGGAGTGGCTAATGTGTTTGAACCACCAACCTTCTGGTTAGCAGTCAAATGCCTTAGGCACTGCACCACCAGAGCTCCATATATATATACATATATATATTCATATACAGATAGATAGATATGGACATATATATATATACATATATATACTCACGCCATCAAGTCAGATCCGACTTATAGCGACCCCTCCTTGGGTTTCTGAGGTGGTGTCACTAAAGAAGTAGATTGTCCAACCTTCCTTCCATAAAGGGGCTAGTGGGTTTGAACCACGAGGCTTCTGGCTAGCAGTCACATGCCTTAGGCACTACACCACCAGAGACATATGTAGATGTATGTGTAAACACACACACACACATATATATTTTTCACTGATTATGCTCCTCTGGACAACCCAGCCTAAAACACTTGGGAACACCTTCAACCCCAGACGATAAGATTTTGATATACTCTTTCTCTCCTCCTTTCTCTTTCTTTCCCACCTTCCTCCTGCCTACCTTACTTTTGTCCTTCCTCATTTCCTCCCTCTCCCCCTTCCTCTCTCTTCTTTTACCTTTTGAAAATGCAAATCACATGTAATGAACTCATTTATATATGTAAAATACTTATGTTTAATTTGTGCTTTTTATATATTTCTTTGTAATGTCCCTCTACTATTTTGAATGTCTCTTGTAAGCACTTGGAGAAAAGGGTAGACAATTCTTTTTCTTTTGGTTATCTCCTTTCTCCTTTTCTATCTGCTTCAGCCCAATTAGCAAAATACATGTAGAACCAGTGATTCTTATATAGAATCAGTGCTCAGTGAATTCTTACTCTCTAAGTGAAGGATACTGAATAAACCAAATAGAATTACACTTATCATAGGAAATTATGTAAATATATTAAAATGATACATTAAAAAGAAACCATCATTTCTTGAATGACACTGAATAACCTACATACAGATTTATGTTTATCATATTTCTGAAATTGACACTACAAGAAGAATCTTTCTAATCCTGTACAATAACTAAAAAATTCATAGGATTAATGTAGTAGAGTTGGTGTATTGCATTAATGATTAAATGACATCCACTTGATATATACATCACTCATTACTCACTGCCATCAAGTCAGATCTGACTCATAATGATCATACTAAAATCCTCCTTGATCATACTAAAATCCTCCTTGATCATACTAAAATCCTGAGATAAAATATGGATTACCTGTGAATCATTTTGAGAACTTAAGAAATATTCATATATTCTACACTCGCAGCTTTCAAGTCTTGAGGAGATCAAAGAGACTTGTTCAACTGTGACAACCTTCTTAAGACTTTTCTAAGATTCTACTCATCATAACTTTTCACATATAAGACAAGATTTAGAAAAATTTAGGCCACAGTGGTATAAATGTCAGACTAGTTTTTCGTATAATATAAATAACATAATATTCTCTTATATCAGCCATGATCAACTTCTGCTTTTTGATGAAATGCAGGAGCAGATGGCCCATTCAGAATTATTAAAGTTAAGTACACTATTTTAATGTAAGTAATTTAGGGAAAGCAGAAAGGAGGGGGAAGGAGGGTAGAAAGAAGAGGGAGAGGAGAGAGTCAGAGAGGGTTCCGTATAAATAACGGCATTTATTAGTAGAAGGGCTGATGATAATCTGGTCTAACCAAATTTATTTTTCTCATATGGAGAAACCCAGGCTCAAAGTTGAGAAGTAGCTTGTGACTTCCTTCTGTTTTATTGTCCTTTAGGGCATCAACATTAATATATACTACAATGTCCTTAAAAAAAGAAAAATCTAGCAGTCATCTACTACAATTTGAAGAATAGAAGAAATGATTTATTTTTCTGGAATCTCAAGTTAAAGTATGTTTATTCTTGTTTAAAAGAAAAAAAAAAAAAACTAGAGACTTAAGAGACAAGGTAAAACAGTGAGCCTAGAATCAAACTATTAGATCCCTACTACAGATAGGAAAAGTTGCGTACTTACCCAATCAACTATGTTGAATGGAAACCATGGCTGTAGGCTGACTGCTGTAGGCAAGAGCTGAAGGAAGAATAGTAAAAATGTAAATAGGCTTTGGAGTTAAAAAAACAAACAAAACAATTTGAAACCTGTATATAATCCTTAATGCTTATGTGTTATGGAGCAAAAAATATAACTAATCTGAGCCTCAATTTCTCTCATCCTTGAAAGAAGCATAATAACACCCAACTTGTGCAGCTGAGGAAATAACACATTTAAAAGACTTAATACAAATCCCGGTACATAAGTTTTCAATCAATTTCCATTCCTATTATTACTTTAGGAGCTCTGGTAGCATAGTACCTAAGGCACTTGACTGCTAACCAGAAGTCTGGCGGTTCAAACCCACCAGCCACTCCTCAGAACAAAGGTTGGGCAATCTACTTCCATAGTGATACTGCCTCGGAAACCCAAGGAGGGGTCGCTATGAGTCGCACCCAACTCGAAGGCACATAGCAACCACATTATTACTTTAAGACAATCATCATCTTTCTAGTATCATTATCAGTACAGGATTATTGGTTTACATTTGGGAAATCACCTAGTTGTTGACTTGACCCTCATCTTTTCTCAAATTTCTAAAGCTTAATTGTTTCACACTATCCAAACTAACAAGTGATTGTTTTAAACATTACGATGTTAATCTTTTAATTTAAAATGGAAATTGGCCAAATATAGACAGCACCACTATCCTTGAGAGAACAAATTTTATCAAAGGGATGTTTGATAGATACCCATTACAAAAGAATTTGAAAAATACTAATAACAAATATTGATTGAATGTTTTCTATGTAAGGAGCCATTTTCTTACATTATCTCATTGGAACCAATATCAACTCTATGGATTAGGCACTATTATTATCTTTGTGTCACAGATGACACAAACTGAAGCCCAGAGAAATTCAATATCTTGCTCAAGTTTACAGATCAAGCAGTAATGGAGCCAGGACTTGAATACAGTCCTTTCTCACACAGTTAGCCTTGACACAGTTCTACCTTCCTAGGCCCTAGTATCTATTTCCAATATGAAAAGATACCCTGAGGAGCTCTGGTAGCATAGAGCCTAAGGCACTTGACTGCTAACCAGAAGGCTAGCAGTTCAAACCACCAGCCACTCCTTGGAAGGAAGGTTAGGCAATCTATTTCTGTAGTGATACTGCCTTGGAAACCCAAGGAGGGGTCGCTATGAGTCAGGTCCAATTCCATGGCACATAACAACAACAAGATACCCTGATAAAATATTCTCCACCTGTCTTAGCTTTCTAGTGCTGCTACAACACAAATCTACAAGTGGGTGGCTTTAAAGAACATATTTTTATTTTCTCACAGTTCTGGAGCCAAAAGTCCAAATCAGGGTCTTGGCCATGCAGGTACTCCCAGGCATACCTTGGCTGCTTGGCTCGTAGACAACCCTTATATGACATCTGTCTTTCGCTGTGTGTGCATATGTCTTATATGCACTGGAGATTGGATGGAGATTACTCAGGAAAAAAAAATTAAATAAAAGTAGAGGTCCTGAATAGCTTTTGCTAAACTACTGTAAGAGAAAGTAGCAAAAAGAGACCAAACACCAATAAACTAACCTGTATTGGAGAAGCAACTACCAAATTGAGAGTTAATAGACAGCCACCTTGTAACATCTAAGACAAATGAAAATATTTCCTTCCCTAAAAGATAAACCATCCTATCTGCAACCTATACAACTACGAGACCAGAAGAACTAGATGGTGCCCGGCTACCACTGTCATCCACTTGGAAGGGATGTAGGAGATCCTGGATAGAGAGGGAGAACAATGTGGAACAAAACTCAAAATCATTTGGAGGGAAAAAAAAAAAAAAAGGGGGGAGGATGGTTGGGACCAGGTTTGCTGGTCCAATAGAGCCTGGTGGAACCACTGAGACTATGGCCTGACTGCCCTTCAGGTCTGGAATTGAACCCACACCTGTGGTTTCCAGCCAAATAAAGTACAGGCATGAGTTGAACATTTACCTCAAGTAGACACAAGCCCTCGAGAGAACAATCATGGGAGAAGGAAGGGCTGCTTATGCACAGGGAGATAGCTCAGGGTGCAGAAGAGTATGAAGGGATGGACACTGGGAGGAGGTAACTATGGAGAGGAAGTGGGAGGGGAGCTGCTGCATTGTAAATTTTGGTCAATGACATGAGACAAAGTATATGTGAACTGCTGTATGAAAATTAATTTACTCTGTAAATCTTCACCCAAATCCTAATAAAATAAAATAAAATAAAAAAATTCACTGCTATTGAGTTAATTCTGATTCATAGCATCCCTCACAGAGTTTCCAAGGCTGTGTCATACTTAACTTGTTAATGGCTACTCCAACCCTGTCAGGAATTGTAAATTTGAAGAGTCTGATTCTGTAGGAAGGTACTGTGACGTTGCAACAGAGACAGATGCCAGCCATACCTAGAAGCAGAATCTTTCATGTAGTGAAAAATGTGAAATTATTCACCACAGATTAGTAAGTAAACCCCTACTTAACTTGCTTATTGGGTAATCTGACACTGAGAAAGACAGCTTTTGGCAATTTATGGCAGTGACTCCGACAAAAACCGCTAATTGCACTAGTTTTAACAAGGTGGGATTGTATCTTTTCAGTGCACTGTGGATTTTCAGAGGTTCTCTGAATGCTGCTTCAAATGACATTTCTTCCTCAAATCATAAAGATACGTTATAACAGACAGATGGACTCAAGGGGGAAACTACACCATAGACAAGAGAAGATACAAGTAGCTTCTACTGGAAGCTGACAACAACCTAACACTGACTTGTCAACTGAGACAGAGATATTATTTTATTGAGCATAAAGGGAGTATCTGTTTAACTGCCTTGAAAAGTAGACTACCTAGAGAATGGAATCCTTCGATTAATTGGACTTTTGATTATCTAGAAGCCTGACATATTTCAACCCTTGTCATTGCAATACATTAAACTTGAAAAAGTGCAATCCTTGTAAAATCTCCACCTGAGTAGATATTTTAGGTGTACACTGAACTTGACTGAATTAGCAGGTAGGGATTTGACATGGGTACTTGAATTGGCAATAGGTGTGTTTGTAGAAGTTATGAGGGATTGTAGCTGAGTAATGCTGACCACAGGAAACATACCAAAACACCATAATTCATTCAACAAATAGTTACTGAATATCTATGCTAATCCACCACCACCTGTCTGTCAGTTTGTCATACTGTAGTGTCTTCTATGTGGCTAGAAGGCTGGAAGCTATACCACCAGTATTTCAAATACCAGCATGGTGAATACATTTCAGGAGATCTTCTAGACTAAGACAGACTAGAAAGGAAGGGCTGGCCATCTACTTCCAAAAATCAGCCAATAAAAACCTTAGGGATCATAGCAGAAACGTCATCTGATACAAGGCTGGAAGATGAGCCCCCTATGTTGGAAAGTACTGAAAATGCACAGTAACCACAACAAAGGACTGGAGCTTACCAATGATCATGAAGATGACCCAGGGCTGCTCTGTTGTACTTAGGGTCACGGTGAGTCTTGGCCAACTTAACAGCACCAAGCAATTCTATGCCAGGCATGCAAAACAGACCTGCCTCAGGTGGGTATGAGATGAATTAACAAAATGTTACGCAAATAAGTAATTAACTGCAAACAGCTGTGTTAAATGCCATGCCTGAAAGGTACAGTGAGAAACTGACAAGAAAAAGAGGTCTGTCCTCTATGGCAGTTGAGGAAAGTTTATTTGAGGAATTGATCCTTAACCTGAAGTCAAGCAGAGGAAAGAGCACTTAGTGTTATTTTCAAAGTTATTTTCAAAGCAAAATTTCTATTATTTTAAAGCTTTTTTGTTGTTTGCTTCCACTTAAAAATGGAGTAGTAAAAACAATTAAATTCTGGTTACCTTTGTTTTCAGTTATCTGAGATTTGAGCCTCAAAATCTGAAAACTCCCACAGCTGTTCACATTCTTGGTGGCTTATCTTTGGCAAAGATTAAAGCTCCTAATTCTGAAGTGTCTGTAGGGTCAGGAGATGAAACCTCAAGTAAAATCGTGATTCATAGTAAGTTACAAGTTTGCTTTATTATATTTTACTTTTTAATATCAGTTCTTCAAGATTACAAAAGCTATTTCATCTTCGGAATTCCCTTTCACTATGATTCTTGTCACTAAACCTTAGGAGAATTTTCCCTATTGCTTTTGTTATTTCTAAATTGGTTTTAGCCAAGAAGAAAATTGTACATCTCCAAGAAATAATGTTCAACTTCAGTTTTATCCAATACTACAACAGTTATTTTATTTTCATTCAAAACTTCTAAAAGCAGTCTAGCAAAATGTCGAACAGAAAATGAAACTATAGTATAACTTCATTACTTTTATTTACAGTTATTCTAGTCCTGAAATAATCTTCTCAAGCTTCCTTTTTCAGCCGACAAACATGAAATCAAGCGATGTATTGCACTGAGCAAAGCTGCTGCATGACTTCTTTGAGGTGTTAAAAAGCAAAGATGTCATTTTAAGGACTAAACTGCACCTGGCCCAAGCCATGGTATTTTCAATCACCTCACACACATGAAAAATCTAGACAATAAATAAGGAAAATTGAAGAATTCACACTTTTTAATTATGATGTTGGTAAAGATGTTGAGTATACCAGGGACTCCCCAAAGAATGAACATATCTGTCTTGGAAGAAGTACAGACAACACCCCTGTGCATATACAGGGTTAGCAGTGGATATTCCTATATACATATTTGTACATGCTACCAATATACCTGTTCAGGTTACCTAATGCTGCTCTGACAAGAATATACCACAAATGGGATGGCCTTTACAAACAGGAGTTTATTCTCTTACAGTTCGAGAGGCTAGAAGTCCAAATTCAGAGCCAGGCTCTAGGGGCTAGGTGAAAGCCCCTCAACCTTGGGATCCAGCTCTGCCTCCTGCTCCCGGCCCACTGGAGCTAGAGGCGTTTCTTCATTCAAGCTGCTGGCTGCTGAAGCTAACAAACCCAAGGTCGACAAATAAAATGGCACAGTCCCGATGTTACCAAACCACACAACAGACCATTAATTCAAGTATATTTTAAGTCCCTAGGTTGGCAGAGCATGGCAGGCTGCTGAACAACAACACAGCTACGTGCAGAGTCCAAGCACGCCATAAGATGGAGATCATTCCCAAAGCTGCTACTTATATACGGGAAGCAGACCACATACTCAAAGCAGCTACTCAGCTGCTCCAACAGATTCCACCATGGAGTTAATTACCAATCTCATTATGGGGAATAACTACATTCAGCTGCCCAGCCACTCAACCAGGCCCAGCCAAACTGACACACAGACTTAACCACCACAACACCTGAGTATATAATAGAGTGCACAGGGGAAACAGTCATGAAAACCTCTTAACCCTAACCTCTGAGGACTGACATACTGAGCTGGAAGGGTAGGAACCATAGTCTCAGTGGACCTCTAGGTCAGTTGGCATAACATAGTCCATTTAGGAGCTCTGGTAGCATAGTGCCTAAGGCACTTGACTGCTAACCAGAAGGCTGGTGGTTCAAACCCACCAGCCACTCCTCAGAAGGAAAGTTGGGCAATCTACCTTCATAGTGATACTGCCTCAGAAACCCAAGGGGGGGTCACTATGAGTTGTGTCCGACTCAACGACACATAACAACAAACAACAACAATCCATAAAGACAATGTTCTGTATCTTACTTTGTTGAGTAGCCACTGGGGTCTTAAAACCTTGGGAGTGGCCATCTAAGTTACAACTATTGGTCTCTTTCTATCCAGAGCAAAGTGGAGGAAAGAAAGCCAAAGACTCAAGGAATAATTATTCCAAAGTACTAATGGACCTCATGAACCACAGTTTCCATTAACCTGAGACCAGAACTAGATGGTGCCTGGATAACATGACTGATCATTCTAACTAGAATCACAATAGACAGTACTGGACAATGTGGGAGAAAAAAAATAGAACACAATTCAAATTCAAAAAAAAGACCAGACTGGTCTGATAGAGACTAGTGGCACATCCCAATACTATGGTCCTTAGACACCCTTCTAATTTAAAACTGAAACCACTCCAGGAGATCATCTTTCAGCCATATAAAAGGCCTATACAATGAACAACAACACCTGGAGGAACATATTCCTCAGAATAATCAACTGTATGAGACCAAAAGGGCTGCATTTTCCAAAAATCAAAGTTAAGAAGGAAGGAAAAGGCAGGAAGACAGGGCAAACAAAAATGAGGAAACCAAGATGGAAATTGGGAGAATGCTGACAAGTGATGGTTGCAACCAATGTCACAAAACAACCTGTGTATAAATTGCTGAACAGAAAACTAATTTTCTCTATAAATTTTCACCTAAACAATAATAAATTATATTTAAAAAAAAAAAAAAAAAAAAAGTACAGACAGAATGCTCCATAGAAAAGAGGATGCAGATATGTTATCACACTTTGGACATGTTATCACGAGGCACCACTACCCAGAGAAGGACATCATGCTTGGTAAAGGAAAGAGTCAGGGAAAAGGAGGAAGACCCCTCCTCAGTGAGGTGGGCTGACACAGTGGCTGCAACAATGGGCTCAAACACAGTAATGATTGTGAGTTGGCATGGGATGGGGCAGCATTTTGTTCTGTTGTACATAGGGTCGTTATTTTCAAAACAGACTCTGGCACATAACATCTATCTGTCTATATATACATATAAAATCATATATATTATATATGTATGCCATTTGATTGTATAATTTATATGTCATTTAATTGTATATATATATATATATATATATATATATATATAATTGATGGGAGCTCTGGTAGCATAATGGCTAAGACACTTGCCTGCTAACTAGACGGCTGGCGGTTCAAACCCACCAGCCACTCCTCGGAAGAAAGGTTGGGAAATCCTACTTTTGTAGTGATACTGCCTTGGAAACCCAAGGAGGGGTCGCTATGAGTCGGGTTTGACTCGACAGCACATAACAACAACAACAACATATAATTGATATATATAATGTGTGTGTGTGTCATTTGATATATGTGTATGTATGCATGTGTGCACATGCTTTTGTGCTACACTGGTTGAAACATCCGGTTGCTAACCAATAGCAGTTTGAAATCCACCAGCCACTCCACAGGAGAGAAACATAAGGCAGTCTACTTCCATAAAGATTTACTGTCTTGGAAACCCGATGGGGCAGTTCTACTCTGTCCTATAGAGTCGCTATGAGTCGGAACTCAATAGCTGTTAATTTGGTATGTGTATGTATATATATATGTGTGTGTGTGTGTGTGTGCATATATATATATACATACATACATATACATACATGCATAATATTTTCCCTTTTTCTAGGTCTCTGTTAAATCATTCCATTTTGCAGCATTTCTAATATACAGGAAAAGCATCTCCTCTAGATATCCAGTAGATGGCAGCATAGAGCTACCATTCTGGCAGGAACGCCTCAGATTCTGCTGAGCAGAGACTACACTGATAAACAGTGGTGAGTCCCTGGGACAGAAACTGAGTTCAGTGCACAAGCCAAGCCCAGCCCAATTAACAAATATAACTTCTCCAAATGTTGTGAATCGGCCAATGGGCATTTAGAGTGAAAACTATAATATTGCAAATAGCAAATAAAAGGAAAACAAATACATTTCTGCATGCTGGTGGGTGCAATGGCATAAATTGAAAACCAATAAAAAGAATACTTATGAATTTGAATGGTATTTATTGGTCAGTTAGGGGACAGAAACTAGAAACCTAAATGTTCCCCACTGATTACTTTGTTACTTAAAGTATTTAACTGCTGGCAGAGCACAGCCCACACAGCCATTAGAAAGTTGCCAGACCACCAAGCAGAGGATACAAAACCTTCTTCCCTTACTATTCCCATGGGTGGAATCTCACTCCTTTTCCTTTGAATAGGAGTCCCTAGGTGGCACAAATGGCTAAATGGTAGATTACTATCTCAAAGTTTGGTGGTTCAAACCCACCCAGAGGCCCCTCAAAAGACAGGCCTGGTGATTTGCTTCCAAATGGTCACTGCCTTGAAAACCTTATGGGACAGTTCTACTCTGCACACATGGGGCTGCCAGGAGTCAGAATCAGCATGAAGCAACGAGTTTCTTTGTAATGACAAGAGCCCTAGAGTCCACTCAAGAGAACAGGGGTCTACTTCCTGCTCCTTCACTGATGATCATCTTTTCTGATCCCCAATCCTTGGAGCAGAGGAAAGCTCTTAAGCACTGCAGCAGATATCAGGAGTTAGACTGAGGTAGGAAAGGCTGCTGGTACAAAGCGGGCCTTGCAGCCACTGAAGAAGCTGGCAAGCTGGCTCCACAACCATTAGCCATTCAGACTTAGACAGATTACTCAAATTCCCTAAATCTCAATAATTTCGACTGCAATATAAATCTTTTAGTAAGAGCTAGCTTAAAAGAATATAGTTAGTCTGTTCTCTCTGCTCAATACATTTTAACTATATTATTGGTAAGATGCATGAATTTTGCCCTGGCCTTGTCATTAACTCACTGTATGGATTTGGATTAAGTTATGTAGCCTCTCTAAGTCTCCACTTTCTACTCTGTAAAATATAACAAGTAGGATTTTAACCACATTTGATTCAAATACAATATTATACTCATAACTGGAAAAACGCACTACCATTGAGTCGATTCCAACTCATAGTGACCCCTCCTTGGGTTTCCGAGGCAGTATCTCTAGAGAAGTAGATTGCCCAGTCTTCCTTCCAAGGAGTGGCTGGTGTTTGAACCATCAGCCTTCTGGTTAGCAGTAAAATGCCTTAGGCATTATACCACCAGTGCTCCTATAATTGGAAAAGCACCATTTTATAAATGAAATGGACCCTCATTAAGTGGAAGCCTGGAAAATCTATATGAACTCAGCTGAGAGTTGTTTTATGGAAGTGTCAGGTTTGGGGAATGAATTAGCCAGAAGGTGGCTTCTGTGATCTGTAAACACAGCTAAAAGAAATCAAAACACAATCATATATTAGCTGGACATTAAAATGGCAACAGAGCCTGGAGGCTACAACAAAAGTACCTGGCCCTGGAAAAGTTAAGTGGGCTGAATAGCTCAGGCCCTGAGGAGCTGCAGATACTTTCTGGCTGGAAGAAACCTTGGATTAACCCACAATTTGGCCACAGTGTGCAGAAGAGACACCACTGAGGAAGACTTCACCACTGTTCCATGAGTTCAAGCCCACCTAATGCATGGTCTGCCTGGGTGGTCTAAGGATACAGATTTGTTGTAATCATCATTCCCAAAAAATCAATCCCAGAAGTTGGGCATGTTGTTTTGTTATGTGCCATCACGTCAGCCCGACTCATAGCGACCCCTCCTTGGGTTTCTGAGGCAATATCACTACAGAAGTAGATTGCCCAACCTTCCTTCTGAGGAGTGGCTGGTGGGTTTGAACAGCCGGCCTCCTGTTTGGCAGTCAAGTGCCTTAGGCACTATGCTACCAGAGCTCCTGAAGTTGGGCATAGGTTTCTAAAATTCAATTAGGTCCTCAGGAAAACAGGCCTTCTTGTCCAGCAGGTTGGGAAGGAAGATTGGGCAATCTACTTCCATAGTGATACCTTCTCTGAAACCCAAGGAGGGGTCGCTATGAGTCAGATCCAACTAGATGACAGTGAGTTTGGTTTTTTGGTTTTGTCCAGCAGGCATAGCAAATCTGCAGGGACTTTTTTTCTAACTGAATGATTCTTTACTATCATTTATCGGGAGATCAGAAGCAGTGGCAGTTCAATGGTAGAATTCTTGTTTTCCGTTCAGGGGACCAGGATTTGATTACAGGCCAGTGCACCTCATGCAGAGCCACTGTCCTCTTGGTGGAGGTTGGTGTGCTTCTATGATGTTGAGCAGTTTCAGGAGAGCTAAGATGGACTGAGAACAACAGCAGCAACATCAGATCAGAGCCTGATGAAATCTGATACACACTTTAGTGGAACTGGGAAGAAGAAACCACCCTGGAGAGCTTAGGGCTCAGACCAGATTGGTGGAGAGTTATAAGCGAGAAATCTGAGAAAACATGAAGGATGCCAACACCTGGCAGGTGTTGGGGAGGGATGACCCAGACTTGAAGAGAAAATGAGAAGTTCACTAATACTTTCCAGGACTCCAAAGTCTTATTTCTCAGCAACCATTCCCTAAGAACTTAATGATGACCTTAACAGAAGACTGAAAGTCCTGATAAAATAGACCTACAATGGTTTAGACTCAGTCAATAGCAAATAGTATTTTAAGATATCCTAGCCAAACCAAAGGAAAATAAGAAGACTGCTTGGTGAATATATCTGAGATAGAAAAGTGTCTAGAGATTGTGCAGCCCAATGCTGAGGAAAGCACCACCCTCACCAGGCTCTTCAGACACTCTCAGGCCCAGCACTGCCCTTTACTGAGGGCCTTTTGACCTTATCATACTCTTCTCATAGGTTGGCAAGTCCATGAGAGGGACAGAGGGACCAAAGTCTTCCCCTTATTTTACCACCCTGCAGGAAAAGGCACACACTAGAAGTGCTTCATTAGTAAACAGCTTCTTACTCCTGCCTACCTTCTTCTCTGAGGTTGTCAAATGTTTCCTGCCTTAGGTCTCAGATAAAGGTAGTTAACATATTTGGAGCATTACTAAGTCCTTTGCATATACTAACTTCATATACTAGCTTCCTCACAGTAGCTGGAGATTATCCTTATCAAGCCATTATATTCAAGATGAAAATAATTTGAATAACTTGCCCAAGGCATCATATTTCACGAACAGTAAACAAAGATATGACCAAAAATATTGATTCCAGATCCCAAGTTCTTAGCTACATCAGGAGGTAGGAAAGGGCCACAGTATGCTTCTAAACAAGTAGAGAATGGTAGTTAAAGTGAAATGTGTGCTGGGCTCTTAAGGCTTGCGAGTGACCACCTAAGATGCAACTAGTGGTATCTCCTCATCCAGAGCAAAGAAGAGTGAAGCAAATCAGACACATGGAAACAGTTAGTCCAAAGGCTAATGGACCATGCAAACTTCATCCTCCATGACCCTGAGACCAGAAGACCTAGATGGTAACTGGCTACCACTACCATCCTCTCTAAAAGGTATCACATTAGAAGTTCTGGATAGAGTGGGAGTAAAATGTGGAACAAAATTCAAAATCATAAAAAATATCAGGCTTACTGGTTAGTTAGAGACTGGTGGAACCCCCAAGACTGTGGCCCTCAATCATCCTTCAGACCTGAAACTGAACTTACTTCCCTGGCTCAATTTTCAGCCAAATAATGAACAGATCTATGAGGTGAGTAATAACACTAGGGAGGTACATGCTCCTTTGAACAATCAACCATTCAAGATCAGAAGGGCAGTATTTGCCCAAGGACAAAATTCAGAAGGCAGGAAAGATTAGGAAAGAAGAAGGAATGGAATTGAGAAAGATGAGGAGGAAACTGGATGAGTGATATTACATGGAGGGGCTTGTAATCAGTACATGAAAGAAAAAGTGTATGAATTGTTGGATGCAACTTTCACCCAAATCACAATAAAATGTTTAAATATATATATATATATATATATATATATATATATATATATATATCTTCTTTCATTTACATCATTAATCCTATGAGAGTAGCAATGCTATTGTTCCAATCTAGATTAAATAAATTAACAAGCAAAGTTATCCATCACATAACAGATTCTTTAAATATTAATATTACCAAATCAAAACCCATTGTTTTTGAGGTAATTCTGACTCTAGCAATCCTGCAGGACAAAGCAGAAATGCTCCATAGGATTTCCAAGGCTGTAGAGCATTGGAACTGCTGACCTTATGGTTAGCAGCCAAGTGTTTTAGTCACTGCACTACCAGGGCTCCTCCAAATATTAACATACATAGTGTTTATTCAAAGTGAACAAATGTAGGTTTAAGATAAGGGATCTGAATTTCACCCATAACTTTTTGTTGAGTTATAGTGAAGGATGACCAAACAATATCAGAATAATAGTGATTCTCTATATCAATCACATTGAGTGCATACTTTCAAAGAACAATGTGTACAATTTTTAAAGTTCTTTCTTTTTTTCCCATATAATTTTTGTCTAATTATGTTTACTAGGCTATAATTTTGTCTGTTGAATCTAATAATAAATTTGTGGTTTTCACTTTGGATTAATTTTATTTGATTTTTCTAGTAATTCAGTTTTAATATATTAAACCACCCATCTATAATGTACTAGGAATCCTTTGGTAGCATAAATCATTAAACACTCAACTACTAACCAGAAGATTGGAGGTTTGAATGCACCTAGCGGTGCCTGGGAAGGAAAGGTTGGCCAACAGCCTTGAAAACCCCATGTAGTGCAGTTCTCCATGCACACATGGGGTTGCCATGAGTCAGAACTCACTGGCAGCTGGTTTGCTTTTGTTTTTGGTTATAATGTATTGTTGTTGTTGTTATATGCCGTCAAGTCAGCCCCAACTCATAGCGACCCCTCCTTGGGTTACCAAGGCAGTATCACTACGGAAGTAGGATTTCCCAACCTTCCTTCCGAGGAGTGGCTGATGGGTTTGAACCGCCAGCCTTCTGGTTAGCAGTCAAGTGCCTTAGGCACTATGCTACCAGAGCCTAAAAGTTAGTGTTTCACCATAGAGAAACACTATTACTACATATCCAACGATAAGTTAGACTAAGAATTTTCCTGTAACAGAATCTAATGAATCTATCAATTAAGATAAAGTTCATTTGTATGTGATTGTTCTGGTTACCTAGTGCTGCTCTGACAGGAAACATACCACAAATGGGAAGGCCTTAACAAAGAGGAGTTTATTCTTAGCAATTTGGAGGTTTTAAGTCCAAGTTCAAAGTGCCATGCTCTAGGGGCTGGGTAAAAGCCCCTCAACCCTGGGCTTCAGCTCTGCCTCTAGCCCCCGGCCCACTGAAGTTAGAGGCTTTTCTTCACTCAGACAGCTGCTGGCTGCTGAGGCTGCCAAGCCCAAGGTTCACAAGTAAAAAGGCACAGTCCCAATGTTACCAAACCACACGGCAGGCCATTCATTTAAGTGTATTGTAAATCTCAAGGTCGGCAGAGCATGACAGGCTGCTGAACAACAATGACATGGCTACATTCAAGGTTCAAATATGCCATAAGCTAGAGACCATTCCCCAACGCTTCTGCTTATATACAGGAAGCAGACCATTCCCTAAGGCAGCTACTCAGCTGCTCACGGTAAATTCCGCCATGGAGTTGATTAACAGTCTCATCTTGGGGAATACTACATCCAGCTGCCCAGCTACCTCAACCAGGCCCAGCCAAGTTGACACACAAACTGAACTACCACAGTGATAAAAGCCAAAATAATTATTTTTAACCAAAATAAAGCTCAAACTCATTTCCTGGCCTGAAAGAGCTGGTAACAGTTCAGCTATTACCTAAATTCTTAGTCAACACAAATGAAGGCGGACAAAAAAAACGATTTGCCCCATAGCTTTTAATGAGACTCCGAGATGTCTTCTACTTACGTATCTTTGAACAGAACTTAATCACAAGATCAATTATAGCAAAAATGAGATACATATTTCCCATTAGCAAATAAAATTATGCTGTCCTGAAATATGTAGAGGTAAAATGCTAAGGGAGCTAATAAGATAAATTCTTCCAATAGGAAATTCTCATCACGAAGGAAAGAAAATATCATTTGCTGAACACCACTGTGTACTAGGTACTGTGCTGGGCATCTTACACACATTGTCTCATTCTTTCCCCTAACAACCCTACCAAATCAAAACCAAACCAAACCCACTACCATAGAGTCAATTCTGACTCATAGTGACCCCACTGGGTTTCTGAGGCTGTAAATCTTTACAGAAATAGATTGCCCCATCTTCCCTATGCAGAATGGCTGGTGGGTTTGAATTGCCAACCTTCCAGTTAGGAGTCAAATGCCTTAGGCACTGTGCCACTGAAGCCAGATAGGAAAAATATTTTTTTCCAAAACTATACAGTTGAAAACGAGCTCTGGTGGTGCAGTGGTTAAAGCATTCAGCTGCTAACCAAAAGGTGGTGGTTTGAACCTACCAGCCTCTCTGAGGGAGTAAAGGTAAGATAGTTTACTTCTGTAAGGATTTAGAGCCTTGGAAATCCTATGAGAGCAGTTATTTTCTACCCTATAGAGTCGCTATGAGTCAGATTCAACTTGATGGTAGTTGGTCGGGTTTCTTTTATACAATTGATAAATAGTAGAATCTTGATAAAAGAAAGATAAGATAAGAATATTCCAGCCAAAGGGCGTATGATGAGCAAAGATAGGAAATCGGAGGGCATGTGCATCTATGGTGATTAGTTCAGTTTGGCTGTAGTGCAGAAGTTCTGAATTGGACAGTGGGAATAAGGCTGTAAAATTAGCCGGAGACTATATTGTGGATAAAATTAATGCCAGTTTGAGAAATTAGAGCAGATCATGGAAACACCACAGACTTATACCTAGTAGAATAAGAGGATTAAGTTGGGAGGAAGTAATAATTTAAAGAAATAAAAACTAGAGGGGTATAAACTCAATTCAAGACTGCTTTAGAAGTATTTTTATACAACATGGTCAGGAACAATACTAAAGTCACATTTTAAAGTGATCATAGCAGAGAATTACATAACATGATACACACACAGAAGAAGCATTGTCTCAATATGTATAGAAACACATATATATATATATATGTATGTATCCATACACATGTAAATATATACATATATATCTGTGTATACAAATTCATGAACATTATCTTTTGATATAGAGATAACATGTGGTGAGAATTCAGTATCTTTCTTGAATAAAGCACATTGTGCATTATCTATGCTTTCCACTTTCATCATAGCATTTAATAACATTATGAAGCAAACTAGTACAGGATCTCTCTAGATTTTTACAGTTCCCCAAGAAACTTTTAGATATAATTTGACAACTTCAAAACAAACAAACAAAAAGAAAAAAGTTTTATTGATTCTAAAGTACTAAAATGAATTTTCATAGAAACAACAGTTCTTCTTTTACACTAGTATCAGTCATTCAGTGTTTTATTAAGTTATATGATTATGATAACAAGTACAACTGACATAAATAGGTTTGGGAACAAGCACAACTGACTCTTGGTAAGTACAAACCACTTAACTGCTGGATGCTGGGGTACTAATTAGCCATGAGAGAAGTAAACGGTGCAGAAGTGGGATTCAGCCAATATATGTTGTAGAAAAAAATTGAGTTTGTGAATCAAGTGAATTAGTAAAATAGAAGTCAGGCAACAGAACATCTATTAGAAATATGAGGCATCACTATTCATTTTTTTCTACATCATTTTCATTACATTTTTTCATTTTTTTTTCCTCAGATAATTGCAAGCATATCAGCAAAGTTGCATTATTCTTATTCCCCAAAATTTAATCCATGGATTGTCATGACACTAATTCCAAATATTTTCCATACTTAGCCTACATTATATTTTGGCAAGTTGTTTGTATGTTCTTCCAGATTCAGAAAACATTTGTGCTAAAAGGATTTTAGGGAACAGTTAGTTCAACTATTGTGCCCTCTAGATCAATGTTGTTCAATGGACATGCAATGTGAATCACACATATATTATTTTTATTATTATTTTTCTAGTAGACACATTAAAAATTAAAAAGTAATAGGTAGAATTAATTTTGAAACAACATTTAAAACCCATTATATTAAAAAATATTTTCATTGCAATGTATGATCAATATAAACACAATTGTGAATTAAATGTTTTAATTTTTTTTTCTAAGATTATAAATTCAACGTATACTTTACACTTACATCTCTCGATTCTGGCTTCAAAAATTCAAACTCTCTATCGTCAAGTCAACTCCAACACATAGTAACTCCCTTTGGGTTTCCGAGGTGGTAAATCTTTATGGACCCCATCTTCCTTCTGCAGAGAAATTGGTGGGTTTGAACAGCCAACCTTCTGGTTAGCAGTCAAATGCCTTAGGCACCGTGTCAAATGTATGCTTTACACTTACACCTTTCATTTCAGACTTACAACATTTCAAATGCCCAATAGCCAAATATTGTTGTTGTTGTTGTTGTTGTTATGTGCCGTCGAGTCGGCTCCGACTCATAGCGACCCCTCCTTGGGTTTCCGAGGCAGTATCACTACGGAAGTAGGATTGCCCAACCTTCCTTCCGAGGAGTGGCTGGTGGGTTTGAACCACCAGCCTTCTGGTTAGCAGTCAAGTGCCTTAGGCACTATGCTACCAGAGCCAAATATAGCTGGTGGCTATGTTGGACCTATTGGACATCACAGCTGTAGATGATTCTGGATGATGAACTCTGGTTCAGAAAGTTTAAATGACTTTCTCCAGGTCGTTTAACCATGACTATCAATGATGGGCTCAAGCATAGCAAGGACTGTGAATGGCTGAGAACTGGTCAATCTTTCATTATGCTGTACATAATGGTGCTATGAGTCAGAGCTGACTCAAAAGCACACAACAACAAGCCCTAGCTTAGGCACTCTGGTGTAGGAGTGGTTAAAGCTTCAGCTGTTAACCTAAAATTTGGGGGTTCCAACCCACTAGCCACTTCGCAGGAGAAAGATGAGGCAGTCTGCATCCATGAAGATTCCAGACTTAGAAACCCTTCAGGGCATTACTCTGTCCTGTCAGGTCAATATGACTTGATGCCAATAGATTTGTTTGTTTGTTTTTTGGTTTAGCCATAGCTTATTGCTTCCTCACCCCCAATATCAAAGGTAAGGAACAATGCTAATGTAGAATTGCCAAACCTAACAGGAAATTTACAGACATGATTTTTATAATAGTGTGTTTTCCAGATTATAAAATGCATGTGTAGTGTGGAGAATGTGAAAAATATCTAGAAATATATGTAGGAGAGAATGAAAATCACAGTTGAGAACAATTGCAGTGTAAAATAACTGTGAACAGACAACTCTTGCTCATGTTTAAACAATTTAAAAACCTAACACTGCTTTGAGGTTTACACCTTCCCTTTAATAGTCTCTCACGTTTGTTTCTGTGCTCTTAATGCTTTCTTTCTTTTTCATTGTATATCATTTCTCTTTCTCTCTCCATTCAAAACGTGGTGTAATTTTTTTAATCCCATTATCAAAAGAGTAGCAGCTGTCCAAAATACCAATTTGTTAGCATGCAAGAGAAGCACAGCCAGGATCTGGCATCATTGTACATTTAAATACTTCTAATGACTGAAGACCTGGCCACCAAGAATCTTCCAGCTGTTAGGAAAGGTAGACACCAGGCTTATGAATCTATCTACCCCAGATCAATTTATTCTTAGAGTGAAATATTGTTTTCCCATAAAATACAATAACCCTTCTTCAAGACAAACTCTGAAATATATCTCTGAGACTGTAAGATTTTGTCTTGGAAACAGCTGTGTTTCATGTATTTTGTTTTACATGAAAACCCTATCAAGCTCTAGATTTAGGCAGAATATTCTACAAAGCAAACAGGTTCTGCAACCATCACATAAATAGCCACTCTTGGAGCTTATACTTATTTTTCAAAGGATACTTTAATTTAGAACCATTTGGTATCCAGGAGGAAACACAGGACATCAAATCACAACAAGGAATGAATAGAAAATGGAAAGAGTGGATTAGAGGAGGTGAGAAGAAAACTGAGTTAATTCCAGCTAGTATCATAGAAATGGCATTGCACCTAATTGTGACCAGTCCAGACACTACCAAATGCTTATGTTGATCAGCACCTGGGGAATACATGGAGCAGCTTTGGCCATATCTGGAGGATGGGACAGAGTTCTGCCTTTAAAATGCACCCAGCAATAAACAAGCAAACCATTCCTGGAACAATGTGTGGTGAATACAGAGAGCCAAATTCTCTCACAGCCAACTACTCATCACAATTTATCATATTTGGCGTCACATTTCTCAGTCTGTTCTGGAACACATTTGACCTGGCTTTCATTGTGCATTTAAAGGCGATCTGTTCTGACTAGGGCTCTCCAGCTGGGCAGAAAGATTCCTGGCATCAGGCCCATGCAAAACAGGCAGCATCTCTACATCTCTCCTCACAGACAGACCATCAGCAATTATTTTCCCTTGTAAATGAGGACAGGGAAAGCCTGGGGGTGAGATTTCTCCTATATGCCTATGGGCTTCTATAATTTAAAGTGTTACTGATGTTGAGGAGTCCCTGGTTAAGGGGTTCAGTTAGCTTCCAGTCCACCTAGAGGACTCAGAAGAAAAGCTTGGCAATCTGCTTCTGAGAAATTAGCACATGAAAACACTATGGAGCACAGTTCTACTCTACACATGTGGGGTTGCTGGGGGTAAGGACTGACTGCAAGGCAACTGGTGGTGAAGGTGGTGGGTGATTAGAACAGTTTCAAAGGGTAGCATAGTGCCCAAGGCAGTTGACTGCTAAGCGGAAGGCTTGAGGTTCAAACCCCCAGCCACTCCTCGGAAAGAAGGTTGGGCAATCTACTTCCGTAGTGATATTGCCTCAGAAACCCAAGGAGGGATCACTATGAGTCGGGTCCAACTTGACGGCAAACAACAAGACTTAGCTAGAAAATGAGTTTGCATTCAAAATTCTCTAAAAATTACCTCAAATACCAGTCCAGCTTCTCTTTTTTAACATAAACATTGTCCATTCAAATTGGTTTATACAGTATTACCTCCACACCCAATATGTTTGCATCCTCCTTTACGTAAGAAATACCCCTCTGCTACCCTTTCTGACTCTTTAAATTTCACTCATTCTCTAAGAATCGGTTCTTCCATGAAGTCTTTCTTTAGCCTCTCTACTCTGCCTGCATTCCCAAGGAACTGAGATATAGTAATGCTTTATTGGTACTTCATTAATTATCACATTGTATTATTGTCCAAATAAATCTACTACACATCTACCATGAGCCATGTGCTGTGTCAAATGCTGAGGATACAATAGTGAGCAAAAACAGAGCAGGACTCTACTGGAGACACACGTCAACAAAATCAAATCATAGATTCTTCTCTTGTCTAAAGATGGGCTATACTTTGTTTCTAATATACATTATATTTTTATTATTTACTCATGTCTCTACTCTCAGAAGTAGATTTAAAATTGCAGTTAAAAACAAACAAAAACTTCCCAATGATTGCACTGCTTGCTACGTTCCAGGTACTTTGAGAAGCAGCTTTCAAGTGTTACTTCTTATCCTCCTAATGATCCTGCAAATATAGCATTATTTGTCTCCTTTGCACATGAGTGATCTAAGGCCTGAGAAACCAATGACTGATCCATGGTGTCCTATGTCTGTGGTGCCAGACCAGGGACATGAATCATTCAGTATTTATTGAGTGAATGAATGAATGGTTGAGAGTGGTTAAACCCTACCAGTAGTAGTATTCTAGCAACTCATAAGTATACTATCCATGGAAATGAAAGAAGACTTGGCCCAAAATATAAAAAAAAAAAACAAACATAAGAATGAGACCAGAATAACTAGATAGTGCCCTGCTACCATTACCTATCTCTCTGAAAGGGAACACAGTAGAAGGTGCTAGATAGAGTGGGAGAAAATGTGGAACAAAACTCAAACTCATAAAAAAACAACCAAGCTTACTGGTCTGACAGGGATTGGTGGAATCCCTGAGACTGTGGTCCTTTGTCACCCTTTAAACCTGGATCTAAACTCACCCCTGTGGCTTAACCTTCAGCCAAACAACAGATAGGTCTATAAATTGAACAATAATTCCAGGGTGGCATTCACTCTTTAGAACAATCAGCCACACAGGATCAAAAGAGCAGCTTTCACCCAGGGATAAAGCACAGAAGGCAGGAAAAGAAAGGAAAGACAAACAAATGGAAATGAGAAACACAGGGAAAAAGTGGGAAGAGTGCTTGCAGTGAATTGCTTGATGTGGCCCTTCTAGCCATTGCCCTCCATTCTGTGGCATTTTGTAAATCCCATTATCTATGCCTGTTTGGGGTGGTGTGATAGTTAAGTTCAGGTATCAACTTAGCTGGGCAGCTGGTAGTAGTCATTCCCTATAATGACTGGCAGATGGAATTTAGACCTTGGCAGTTATAACTGATAGACTGGGCTGGAGCACTACTGGTGGAAGTCAAGTTCCTGAGGGACCCTGTAATGACTGGCAGTTGGAATTCAGACCTTGGCAGTTATAACTGATAGATTGGGCTGGAGCATTGCTGGTGGATCTCCTGGGAAGATTCGCTCCTCCTCTTGCTCCGGTTTCTGTTTCTTGGATCATCCTCATCTCACCCCCGGATTTGGGACAATAGCCACCGTCTGATCTACTGATCAGGGTTCATCAAACCCCAAGAGTTGGGAGGGTTCGCCAGACCTACTCACAGACCCGGGACTCATCAGCCTGCCAGCCTCCACCACTATTACATGAAACAAACCCTTGGGTGTTTGTGAGTTCTGTGAGGCGTTACAGTGAAATTCAGAACTCTAAGACTGGGGAAATTACTGGGAGGAGGAGGAGGAGGGATTAATGTCTGAAATGATGGAGTGATATGGTAGTTTGGACATTTGGGACATTCTTGACCTCTGCCTCATGGGGACTAGCCTCATGCTGATCTTTCTAAGGGAAATTGTTCAAGCAGTGCTATTATATTGTACAGATTGAAGTCAATGTCACAAAACTAAATATATATGAATTGTTGAAAGGAAAACCAATTTGTTTTGTTAACCTCTTCTCAAATCACAATAAAAAGTTAAAAAAGAGAGAGAGAGAGAGAGAAGAAATTCATATTTCTTTTCTCCACCAATGTTTTCAGATCTTTAACTTTCTTATCTTCCTTTTACTAAGTTCTCCATTCTTTGATGTATAAACACTTTTTTTTTCCTTCTCAGTGTATTTTACCATGATGAGTTGATGAAGTCCACTGAATGCATGAACTAACTCAGGTACATGTATTTTGGAGCATCCTTTGATTCACAAGAATGTGTGTAATGGAAATGACTATAACAAGACCTTCAAAATAGGCACAGCATGTCATCTGACAGCACAAAGGTGTGTAAAGGGATTCTATTATTTCATTTTTAAATTAGACTTTAGGATTATTTAGAAACTAGCAGAATAGAGTATGCTGACAATGAAATAATGTTCTATCAACATATTCCAAAAGCCTACCTAAAAGCATGATATCTGTCTTTCTTCGTATGCTATAGCTCCATCTTGTATTAACCACCTATGCTTGTTGTGTGCTGTAGAATCAATTTTAACTCATATGATCCATTAAGACAGAGTAGAGCTGCCCTATAATCTTTATGGAAAGGAGCACTCATGGTGCAGAGGTTAAGCATACAACTGTTAACCAAAAGATTGGCAGTTTGAACCCACCAGCTGCTCTGTGGGAGAAAGATGTGGCAGTATGCTTCCATAAAGATTACAACCTTGGAAACCCTATGGGGCAGTCCTACTGTCTTCTGTATGGTTGTTATGAGTCATAATCAATGGCACACAGCAACAACAATGATATTTACAGGAACAGATGGTCAGGTCTTTTGTCCCACAGAACCACTGGTGGGTTCAAATCTCCAACCTTTTATTTAGCAGTTGATCACTTCACAAGTGCACCACCAAGTCTCCTTATTAATCAAGCCTCTATAATCTCAAAAAGGAAAATCCTAAATATGCTATTCTTTAGGTATAACACATTCAGAAGGAAAAAAAGCAACTCTCTTTACAATAGATAGATATCAGTTTTTATTTCCTTTTTGTTGTTGTTGTTGTTGTTGTTATTTGTTGGATGGTGATCTTGGAATTGGAAAAATCATCAATCATTAGCTGGTTTGAGTGGCAAGCCCTACGCTAGGATGGTGCAGCAAGGTACAGCATCCCAGATTGGAGTCAAAGTAAGAAGTGTGAATAGTTTGACACACAGGAAGTAGAGTTTGAGGATGGAGAATCTAGTATTCTACTCTCCTCCTTCTCCATTAAATGGAAAAAAAAAACACAATTTAAATTATGATTTAGAGAAAGAATAAATTGCATGTCAAGATGGTTACATACATTTGGAAACATAAATAGCTGATAATATTGCAATCGGTTAGTTTTCTTTCATATTAAATATTGGATTATTTTTATTGTTTGTTGTCCTTTCAATGTACATCTTCTCTCCTGTTATGTATCCTGGGGAGCTGCTCATTGATTTTTCACTGGTAAATACAAAGGATGATTTGGAACAAGTGTTGTTGCAGCTGGAAATCAGCCAAAACCTTGCTGATTTAAGATATCTGTTTGATTTCCTAAGCCAGACCTAACCAGTAATTTATAACAGTGTCTGCTGTAAAAGTTCTATCATGAGCTTGCAGGACTGGGAGACTCAAAAACTAATTGCCTCCCAGTATCACAGCTAAAGGAACTAAAACAGTAAGAACCAAGCTCTTTGCATTTAAGATCCCATCTCTGGAATGGATAAGGTAAATGTAAACCAAATAACAGAAACTCCAAATGAGAAACATCGATAATTTCTCACTCTAAAATTCTCATCTGTTGACCAAAGATTGTCCAAAACCCTGGCTGGCACAAAATAAGTGTTTACATCACATCTGTTGAATGTTGAATTACTTCATAACTAACAACTGTATCTGGAAAAAAAATGTTGGCTGATACTTTTATAAACTTGGAATATAGATATCTCTAAGAACAAAAGAAAATAATCTAGATGGATTTTGATAATCACTTAAATATAATTAACATTTATATACGGCTCTTTTGTTGCAAAAGATGGTTTAAGTTACCAAAATTCAGTATAGCAGAGCAGCTAATAGCATAGCTATGGATAGAATATTGGATTTGACACTCAGTAAATGTGCAATCTTAAGCAAATTACTTAATTTCACTCATCTTCATTCTTCACAATAAGTAGGCACCAATTTTGCAATTAGAAAAAAAATTAAATTAGTAAAGTGTTTGTTCCCACCCCCCAGAAAATAGAAAAGAAAATAATGTAAAGAAAGTAATGTGATAAAGTGGAAAACACAGTTCTAGAATTGCAAACAGTAGCCCTGGTAATTATTAAAGAAGATGAAGAGAAAAATACCAGAACAGATTGGAGTAGGTCAGCAGACTCTAGGAGAATTATCTCCAAGAAGATGAAATGGAATGAATACTAACTGTCTTTGTACAGAGAGAAGATACAACATTTAGAGGAAACAGTGGTTGGGTCAATGATAAGTACACAGAAAATTAACCATATAAAAATGACAATTATCATTCTAGGAAAAACAAAATATTTAGGAAAGAAAAAGTTATCATAGTCTCCTACATGGCTTATCCACAAAAAGTGTTTATAAAAGTCATAATACTATAAAAATTTAACATTTAACAAAGATTTTGTTTTAACTATATCAACAGGATAAGAGGATGGGAAATAGCAAAAGAAAGCTGGAGCCTTGCATTCCATAGTATGAAATCAATAGAAAATGTCAAAAAGCTAAAGCGGTAGTTGTGAGTCATCTCTGATTCCTGTTCACCTCACTGTGCAGAGTAAAACTGCTCCATAGGATTTTCAAGACTGCCATCCTTCAGAGCAGATGACCAGACCTTTCTCCTGACACGACTTTGGACAAGTGTGAACAGCAAACTGTTAGTAGTTGAGTGCTGAACTGATTGCTCCACTCATGGACCCAGAAAACACTCACAACAGAAAAATTAAAGAACGGTAATATAATCTATATGACTTAGGAAGACTGAAAAAAAAAAAAATAGGAAAAGCAGAAATTAATCCAAGGGAATCAGATTAAAAAAAAAAAAAAAGATTGTAATTTCATAGAAGAAATTAGTCCACAGGGATAATAACCTATACAAACCACTACTTTATTTACCCAGAGCTCAGAAGAATTAGATGGTGCCTAGCTACCTCTACTAACTGTTCTGATCAGTAACACAATAGATGAATCCTGGTAGAATGAGAGTAAAATGTGAAATAGAACTCAAATTGTTACCAAGTCCAGACTTACTGGACAGTGTTGAGACTGGAGGACTCCTGGAGACTATTGCTCTGAGATACTCTTTAAACCTTGAATCAAAACTATTCCATGATGACATCTTTCAGCTAAATAACAGACTGGCTTATAAAATAAACAATATCATCCATAAGCACTATGCTCCTTTAAAAAATCATCTGTTCTTGTTGTTGTTAGGTGTCGTCGAGTCGTTTCCAACCATAGCAACCTTATGCACAGCAGAATGAAACACTGCTCAATCCCGCACCAGCTCCATGATCACTGCTATACTTGAGCCCATTGTCACAGCCACCATGTCAATTCATCTCAAAGGCCTTCCCTTCTTTCATCGACCCTCCACCTTACCAAGCATGACATCCTTCTCAGGGAATGGTCCCTTCTGACAACATGATCAAAATAGGTGACATGAAGTCTGGCCATGCTCGCTTCCAAGGAGCATTTCGGCTGCACTTCCTCCAGGAGAGATCTATTAGTTCTTTAAGCAGTCCATGGTACTTTCAGCATTCTTTGCCAGCACCACAACTCAAAAGCATCAGCTCTTCTTCAGTCTTCCTTATTCACTGTCTAGATCTCACATGCACATGACGTGAATGAAAATAGCATGGCTTCTATCAGGTGCTCCTTAGTCCTCAAGGAGATATCTTTGCTCTTCAGCACTTGAAAGAGGTCCTTTGCAGCTGACTTGCCCAGTGCTATATGTCCTCTAATGTGCTGACTGCTGCTTCCTAGGCATCAATTGTAGAACCAAGCAATGTGAATTCTTTGACAACCTCAATCTTTTCTCCATTTATCATGATGCTGCTTATAGGTCCAATTGTGAGGATTTTTGTTTTCTTTATATTGAGATGTAATCCATACTGCAGACTGTATTCAATCTTCATCAGTAAGTGCCTCAAGTCATCCTCACTTTCAGCAAGTAAAATTGTGTCATCAATGCATCGCAGGTTGTTAATGATTCTTCCTCCAATCTTGATGCTACGTTCTTCTTCATATAGCCCAGCTTCTTAGATTATTTGCTAAGCATATATATTGAGTAACTATGGGGAAAGAATACAACCCTGATGCACTTCCTTCTTGGTTTTAAACCATGCAGTGTCCTCTTGTTCTGTTTGAATGACAGCCTCCTGTTCAATGTACAGTTTCCTCCTGAGTACAATTAAGTGTTTGGGAATTTCCATTCTTCTCAATGTTATCCACAATTTGTTATGATCTACACAATCAAATGCCTTTGCATAGTCAATAAAACAAAAGTAAACATCTTTCTGGTATTTTTTGCCTTAAGCCAAGATCCATCTGACATCAGCTATGATATCCCTTGTTCCATGTCCTCTTCTGAATCCAGCTTGCACCTCTGGAAGTTTTCTGTCAGTATACTGCTGCAACCATTTTTTAAATTATCTTCAGTATGATCTTACTTGCATGCGATATTAATGATATTGTTCAATAATTTCCACATTCTATGAGATCATCTTTCTTTGGAATGGGTAAAAATATGGATCTCTTCCAGTCAGTTGGCCAAGTAGCTGTCTTCCAAATCTCTTGGCATAACTAAGTAAGTGCCTCTAGTGGGGCATCTGTTGGTTGAAATATCTCAATGGGATTTCATCAATTCCTGGAGCCTTGTTCTTTGCCAATTCCTTCATTGCAGCTTCGACTTCCTCCTTCAATACCATTGGTTCTAGATCATATGCCACCCCCTGAAATGGATGAAGATCGACCAGTTCTTTCTGGTACAATGACTCTGTGTATTCCTTCAATCTTCTTTTGATGTTTCCTGTATCATTCAATATTTTGTCCATAGAATCTTTCAATATTGCAACTCAAGGCTTACATTTTTTCTTCGGTTCTTTCAGCTTGAGAAATGCTGAGCATGTTCTTCCCTTTTGGTTTTCTAACTCCAAGTCTTTGCACATTTCATTATAGTAAATGACTTTGTTCATTTCAAGCTGCTCTTTGAAATCTGTTCAGCTCTTTTGTCTTGTCATTTCTACCATTTGCTTTAGTTACTCTCTACTCAAGGGCAAGTTTCAGAGTCTCTTCTATCATCCATTTTGGCCTTCTCTTCTTTTCCCTTCTTTTAGTGACCTCTTGCTTTCTTCATGTATGATGTTCTTGATGTCATCACTAATTCCAGTTTTCAGTCATAGGAGTTAAATGCATCAAACCTATTCTTTAAATGGTCTCAGAATTCAGGAGGGATATATTCAAGATCATATTTTGGCTCTTGTTGATTTGTTTTAATTGTCTTTAACTTCAAGTTGAACTTGTATATGAGCAGTTGATGGTCTGTTCCACAATCAACTCCTGGCCTGGTTTTGGCTGAAGATATTGAGCTTTTCCATCACCTCTTACCACAGATGTAGTCAATCTGAATCCTGTGTTTTCCATCTAGTGAAGTCCACATGTACAACTGTCATTTGTGTTGTTGAAAAAAGGTATTTGCAATAAATAAGTTGTTGATCTTGCAAAATTCTACCATGCAATTTCCAGCATTATTTCTGTCATCAATGCCAAAGTTTCCAACTACTGGTGATTCTTCTTTGTTTCCAATTTTTCCATTCCAGTCAACAGTGATAATTAACACATCCTGATTGCATGTTCACTCAATTTCAGACTGTAGAAGTTGCTAAAATCTTCAATTTCATCATCTTTGGCTTTGATGGTTGATGCATAAATTTGAATAATAGTCGTATTAACTGGTCTTCCTTGTAGGCATATGGTTATTATCCTATCACTGACAGCATTGTACATCAGGACAGGTCTTGAAACATCCTTTGTGATGATGAATGCCATGCCATTCCTCTTCAAATTGTCATTCGCAGCATAGTAGACCACATGGTGGTCTGATTCAAAATGGCCAAAACCAGTCCATTTCAGCTCACAAATGCTTGTTGTTGTTGCTGTGAAGTGCCATCAAGTCGGACCCGACTCATAGCGACCCCTTCTTGGGTTTCCAAGGCAGTATCACCACTAATGCTTAGAATATCAATCCTTATGTGTTCCATTTCATTTTTGACAACTTCCAATTTTCCTAGATTCATACTCCATGCATTCTATGTTCCAATTATTATTGGATGTTTCCAGCTGTTTCTCCTCAATTTGAGTCATGCCACATCAGCAAATGTAGATCTTGAACACTTTTTTTAATCCATATCAGTAAGGCTGGTTTTACTTTGATGATGCAGCTCTTTGCCAGTCATATTTTGAAAGCCTTCTAACCTAAGTGACCCATCCTCCCCCTCTGTGTTGGACAATGTTTCTGGACTATTCATAAAGTTGTGCAGTAAGGTATCAGAAAGTGTTTCTCTGCTATTCATAAGATTTTCCCTGGCCAATTCTTTGAGAAGTGGATGGCCTCTTCCTCCTTCCTAGTCTGCCTCAGTCTGCAAGCCGCACTGAAATTTGTGCACCATGTGCACCCCACTGGGTTTGAAGCACCAGTGGTAGCCTCAAGACTCCCAGCAACACGTCACCACAGTAGGACAAACCGACAGACAAGTTTGTCTCCCTTAGCTGTTTGAAACCTCTCCAACCTCCTCTTACCTGGATCCCGCCACTGACTCCTCACTTTGTCCTGGTCCCCCTGGCCTTTTTCTCTCCTTTCCCTCACTTCCCCACCTTGCTGCTTTGGGGCGTGGCCTGGGTTCTCTCCCCTCACCAGGACCCCTAAGGCTGACTCCTCAGAAAAAAAAAAAAATCATCCAGATAAGAGGAAACAAAAAATATTTACTCAAAAGCAAAGATGAAAAGACAAGGCAGCAGGTAAACTAGATGACTGGAAATGGAACAGCCAAAACAGAAATAATAAGAAAGTTGACAAGTTATGAAAAAAACATAACCAATGTCACTGAACAAATTATGTAGGATTTATTAAATAGGAACCTACTTTGCTGTGTAAATTTTTATTGAAAACACAATAAATTATTTTAATTAAAAAAAAAACGATTGAAGTAATTGGTCATAGGGATTTGGGTATGTGACAAGGTAGTGTGTAGGCATATTACTACTGTTTTTTGTAATGAATCTTATAGAACAATTAAGCTTTCAAAACTATGAACATCTTTGAGGGAAATAAAACTAAATGTAAAAAGAGATAAAAGGAGGGGGAGAAGAGGGGAATCTTCTCATTAAACCCCCTCCCCCCACACACAAAAATAAAAAACAGTTGCCATGGATCGATTCTGACTCATAGGGACCCCTTGTGTGTAGAGTAGAACTGTGCTCCACAGGGTTTTCAATGACTGTAACTTTTTGGAAGTAGATCTCTCTGTCTTCAACTATGGTACATGCACATAATGGAATACTATGCAACACTAAAGAATAATGTAGAATCTGCAAAACACCACATTATGTAGATGAACTTGGAAGACATTACACTGAGTGAAATAAGTCAATCCCAGAAGGACAAATATTATATTAGCTCATTATTGTAAAAGTCAAGGAAAGGCTTATATATGGAAGGAAACTTTCTTAGTTGGTTACCAGGGATGAGAGGGGAGGGCAGGGAACACTCCTAGACAGGTAGAGACAACTATTGATTTGGGTAAAGGGAAGGGCAATATACCAAGTGTGAGTGATCAGCATAGTGGCATTGAGGAAGAGGAAGACTTAGAGTGGCAAATAGGAGGTACAAACAACAAAGATGAACACTTTTGCATATACAGTACTGCATTATCAGTGATGGCAAGCATTGATCTACAGGTGGATAGATGGGTGGACAGGCTGAATGATCAAGTATGTCTATACAAGGGATAGTGTGTGTGCCCATGACCATGTATAGAATGTATATGCAAGCATATTTGTAAGTGCTATAAGAATGTGCAGGTGCATAGTAAAGCTGACAAGGGACAAGGTTGTGGTAACTTCTTGGCCACAGCCTACTACCTGGAGGGAGGGAGTAGTTGGACCTGTGGGCTCAGGACCATGGTCACAGGGGACACCAAACTCAGTTGGCATAACATATACACAAAAACTTTGCTCTACACTCTAGTGTGGTGAGTAGCGACTGTGATCTTAAAAGCTTGCAAACAGCCATCTAGATGCAATAACAGGTCTCTCCTCATCCAGAGCAAAGAAGAATGAAGAAAAGAAGAAAACCAAAGACACATGGAAACAATTATTCCAAGGGACCGGTAGACCATACAATCCTCAGCCTATATGACCATGAGACCAGAAGAACTAGATGGTGCTAGGCTACCACTGTCAACCACTTGGAAGAGGATAGGTGCAGGAGATCCTGGATAGAGTGGGAGAACAATATGGAACAAAACTCAAAATCATAAAAAAATGATCAGGTTTTCTGGTGTTATAGAGCCTGGTGAGATCCCTGAGGCTATGGCCCTAGCTACCCTTCAGGTCTGGAATTGAACTCACTCTTGTGGCCTCCAGACAAATAATAGACAGGTGTATGGGCTGAACATTTACATCAGGTAGATACACTATTTGAAGTGATCAGTCATGGAAGAACAGAAGGGCAGTATTTGCACAGGGAGATAGCTCAAGGGGGGGGGGGGAGTTCCTGGAGTGCTTGGGGGGAAAGGACCTAGGGAAGAGGTAACTAACTACAGGGAGGAAGTGGGACAAAATGTGTATGGACTACTGTATGGAAAATGAATTTGCATTGTTAACTTTCACTCAAATCACAATAAAAAAAATAATAATAATAAAGACAACTTTGAGCAGGTTTGAACGACCAGCCTTTTGTAGTCAAGTCCTTAACTGCTGTGCCACCTAAAGACTAGACTACCACTGGTGTTGTATTAAAAAAAAAAAAAAAATCACTGGCCTCAAGTCGGTTCTGACTCATAGCAACCCCTCCTTGGGTTTCCACCAGCCTTCTGGTTAGCAGTCAAATGCCTTAGGCATTATGCCACCCCTCAAATCAATTTATGGCTCATAGTGACCCCATTTGACAGAGTAGAACTTCCCTATAGAGCTTTCTACAATCTAATCTTTTGGGAGCAAATTGCCAAATCTTTCTCCTGAGGCATCCCTAGGTGGATTCAAATCTCCAAATTTTTGGTTAGCAGCCAAGCACTTAATCATTGCACCACCAGGGCTTCTTGTTATTGCTGTTCTTGTTGGATACCATTCCATTTGAGTCAGTTCCAACTCATAGTGACTCTATATACAACAGAATGAAACACTGCCTAGTTCTGCGACAACCTCATAATCATTGAGCCCACTGTTGCAGGTAACATATCAATCCATACCATCTGACTGCTAACCAAAAGGTTGGCAGTTCAAACCCCTCAGCCACTCTGCAAAAGGAAGACTGGGCAATCTACTTCCATAAAGATTTACTACCTCAGAAACTCAATGGAGGCATTGGGTTTGGTTTGGTTTTCTACTTTACCAAGCATAATGTCTTTCTCCAGGGACTGGACCATCCAGATAACATGTCCAAAGTATGTGAGCCAAAGTCTCACAATCCTCACTTGTAAGGAGCATTCAGGCTGTACATCTTCTGAGAGGTTTATACATTCTTCTGGTATTCCACAGTACATTCAATATTCTTTGGCAACATCATTATTCAAATTCATCAATTCTTCTACCAAACCCAAAAAACAAACTCACTGCCTTGGAGTCAGATCAGACTCATAGTGACCCTTTCTTGAGTTTCTGAGGCAGTATTTTCATGGAAGTATATTGCCCCTTCTTCCTTCTGAAGAGTGGTTGGTGGCTTTGAACTGCCAGCCTTCTGGTTAGCAGTCAAATGTCAGCACTATTCCACCAGAGCTACAGTCTTCTTTATTCATTATTGAGCCTTTGCATACATATGATGTGCTAGAAAATACCATGTCTTGGGTCAGGCACATCTTAGTCCACAAAGTGACATCTTTGGTTTTTAAAACTTTAAAGAGGTCTTTTGCAGGAGATTTGCCCAATGTGCTTAGATTTCTTGACTGATGTTTCCATGAGCATTGATTGTAAAATAAAATCCTTGACAATTTGAATCTTTTCTTTGCTTATCATGAGATTTCTTATTGCTCCAGTTGTGAGGATTGTTGTTTTCTTTATGTTGAAGTAATCCATATTGAGGTCTGTAGTCTTGGGTTTTCTTCAGTAAGTGCTTCAAGTCCCCTTCACTTTCAGCCAGCAAGGTTGCGTCTTCTTCATATAACAGTTTGTTAATGAATCTTCCTCCAATCTTGATGTCATGTTCTTCTAAAAATAGTCCAGCTTCTAGGATTACTTATTCAGCATACATAGTGAATAAATATGGTGAAAGGATACAACCGTGACACATACCTTTCCTGATTTTAAACCATGTAGTATCCCCATGTTCTATTTGAATGACTTCCTCTTGGTCTATGTACAGACACAGCCTTAGCACTTTTAAGTATTCTCAATGTTATCGATAATTTGTTATGATTCACACAGTCAAATATTGTGTTATCAGTAAAGCACAAGCAAACATGTTTCCGGTGTTCTCTGCTTTCTGCCAAGAACCATCTGTCATCAGCAATGATATCCCTCATTCCATACATATCCTCTTCTAAATCTAGCTTGAATTTTACCAGTTTCTTGTCAATGTACTTCTGCAACTGTTTTTGGATTTTCTTCATCAAAACTTTGCTTGAGTGTAATATTAATGACATTGTTCTATAATTTCCACATTCTGTTTGATTACTTTTCTTTGGAATAGGCACAATATGGATCTCTTCCAGTCTGTTGGCCATGTAGATTTCTTCCAAATTTCTTGGCATAGACGGGTGAGCATTTCCAGCATTGCACCTGTTTGTTGAAGCATCTCGATTGGCATTCAGTCAATTCTTGGAGCCTTGTTTTTCACCAGTGCCTTCAATGGATCTTGGACTTTCTTAAATACCCTCATTTCTTGATCCTATGTTATTTCCTGAAATGAACATTGAACAATTCTTTTTGGTACTGTGACTTTGTGTGTTCCTTCTGTGTTTTTTGATATTTCCTATGTTGTTCAGTATTTTGCCCAAAGAATCCTTCAATATTGCAAATAAAGACTTGAATTTTTTCTTAAGTTCTTTCAGCTTAAGAAATAACTAGAGTATTTTTCCCTTTTGGTTGTCTAATTCACAGTCTTTGTTTATTTCATTATTAACCTTACTGTGTCTTCTAGATCTGCCCTTTGAAATCTTCTGTTCAGTTTTTCTATGCCATCATTTCTTCTGTTTGCTTTAGCAACTCTACACTCAAGAGCAGGCGCTCTGGTAGCATAGTGGCTAAGACACTTGCCTGCTAACCAGACGGCTGGAGGTTCAAACCCACCAGCCACTCCTCGGAAGGAAGGTTGGGCAATCCCAAGGAGCGGTCGCTATGAGTCGGGGCTGACTCGACGGCACATAACAACAACACGTAACAATACTCAAGAGCAAGTTTCAGAGTTTTTCTGTCATTCATTTTGGTCTTTTCTTTATTTACTGTCTTTTAAATGATCTTTTGCTTTCTTCATGCATGTTGTCTTTTATATCATCCTACAACTTGTCTGCTCTTTGATTACTGGAGTTCAATTTGTCAAATATTTTCTTGAGATGGCCTCTAAACTTAAGTAGGATATGTTGTTGTTGTTGTTGTTGTGTGCCGTTGAGTCAGACTTGACTCATAGCGACCCCTCCTTGGGTTTCCGAGGCAGTATCACTACGGAAGTAGATTGCCCCATCTTCTTTCTGAGGAGTATACCCAAGGTAAAAGTTTAGGTCCTGTGAACTTGTTCTAATTTTCTTCATCTTCCTTACTAAAAGCATTTCTATGAAAATCTCTGTTGAGTTTTCTACAAAAATCTCACAAGAAAAAATAAAAAACAACTACTCTTCTGACCAGAGAAGCAGAAAAGCCCTGGAAGCTGACTTCAGAAAGGACTTGCACTTCAGCAGTTATATAGGAAGCAGCCCCTTGGGAAGCAGTAGCAAGAGGCACAGAAAGCAACAGAACCCAGGAATGGACCTCTGCAGAGGTGCAAGTGAGACAGAAAACTATGTGGCTTAAAAAATATCTTCCATAGGTTTCTTAGATGTTGGATGTTAGAATGTCCACAGGAGAGAGACCTGGTGATCTGATTCCATAAATATTACAGAAAATTAATAAAGCCTACAGTTCTTGACTTCAATTCATTAAATTTTTAAGGAGACACAGTGCAGGTCTCAGACTGTGGTTCAAATGCCAACTTAACTACTTTCTGCATTTATAACTTACAACCAAACCAAAAAAAAAACTCACTGTCATCGAGTCGGATCCAACTCATAGCGACCCCTCCTTGGGTTTCAGAGGGGGTATCACTATGGGAGTAGATTGCCCAAGCTTCTTTCTGAGGAGTGACTAGTGGGTTTGAACTTCCAGACTTCTGGTTAGCAGTCAAATGCCTTAGGCACTATGCCACCAGAGCTCCCTATAACTTACAAAATGTACTTTAACCTTATTATTTGCTTGTTGTTATGAAAAAAGAATATAGTAATATCAAAGAAGCTAGATTGATTTAAGGATTATGAGAAAAATATGAGTAAATCACTTAGCACACTGTCTGGCATACAGAGAATATTAAATAAATAATACTTGTTACTTTGCTGATGATTATAGGAAAACAGAGGCAAAGGAATTAATGTGTGTTGTTCTCTCCTGATGTTCTAGAAATACTATATGGGCTCTTATTTCACCTTCACAATTCACCCAATGTCACAAAGCTGGTAACCAACAGAGTTTAGATTTGAATATAAGTCTACCTGACTTCAAAAACTATAAACTTTCTACTAAAAACCCCTAAACTGTTAGTGTATCATCAAGGACTAATACATAAGATTGAAACCCTTTCTTTCTTTATGATCTCTACACATCACCAAGAAAGGAATAGAACTTTGAGGAAATGGTACAGTTGAGGGGAAAATTTTTATTGGAAGAAAAAAGTAAGCAGGGGCCAGGAAGTTTGGCCTACATGGAGTATCTAACACAGGGGCATCCCTCCTCCCAAAGTCCCAGGCGAATATATGAGAATCTTCCTAGATGCCATGAGTGTGGGACATGAAGAGGAATAGTGGATAATGAAAGAGGCGTTTAGAACTACGTAAATGGCTCTATCCAAATCTAAACAATTTCCAGGATAAATATTTAAATTTGTAGTCCTAATAGAAATCTTCATATATTATTATTAGAGTGTCAAACTGTGAAAGTTAATTCATGCTAAGTAATTAATACTTAGAGATATCAGTTATGCACACTGCATGCTCCTCTGTCTGTAGAGATATAAGAATATAAGCACAGTCTCTACCTTCAGGAGTTTACCAGGTGGCAGTGCAGATAAGACGTTCTCAGATAAAAATGGCACTGATAATACACTACGATGTTTGAGAAGTGTCTCATGAATGGTACCAAGAATATCTATGGGAGAAACTCAGAAAGCTAGGATATCACTGTCAGTTGGATAAACCAGGAAGACTTTCACACGAGTTAAGCCTTTCAAAATAAATTTGAGTAAAAATGAAGGAGAAAATAAGATTTTGGAGTAGGTTAAGGAGTGAATCAACGAACGGAAGGATGCCAGAGTATACTGGGGCACAGTGATTTGCCTGCTTTGATTGGAGATGAGGTTCTCAGGGTAGAAGTTATAAAAGATGAGGTTGGAAAGACAGGTTGATGCTAAATCATTAAAAACTTTGAATGTCAGACTAGGCTATTAGAGCTTTATATCGTAAAGAAGGAAACATTTATGTTTGGGGTATTTGTTTATTTGTTGTTTCAGTCAAGGCATAGTGATCAAAACTCTGTTCTTCATCACTTGTCCCCAATTTGATCTGTTGTTGTTGTTGTTGTTGTTATGTGCCGTCGAGTTGGCCCCGACTCATAGCGACCCCTCCTTGGGTTTCCAAGGCAGTATCACTACAGAAGTAGATTTCCCAACCTTCCTTCTGAGGAGTGGCTGGTGGGTTTGAACTGCCAGCCTTCTGGTTAGCAGTCAAATGCCTTAGGCACTGTGCTACCAGATTTGATCTATAGATTTAAAATGCAATCCCAATAAAAATTCCAGCAAGCTTTTTTGTAGGTATCTGCCACCCTGAGGAGGAAAGACTGGGCAATCTACTTCAGTAAAGTTTTACCAGCTTGGAAACCCAAAAGGGGTCTCTGTGAGTCAGAATCGACTTGATGGCAGTGAGTTTGAGTTTTTGTGATCTACATGATGATTCTAAACTTTATATGGAAGACAAAAGAAGCAGAATAGTCAGTTCTGAAAAGAACAAAGCCAGATGTTCCACATTACCCAATGTTAAGATTTACTATAAAGTTACAGTAGTCAAGACAATGTTGTATTGTCAAAAACAGATAATCAAACAAACAAAACAGTAGAGAGCTCAGAAATGGATCCACACAAACATAGCCCACTTATTTTTGACAATGGTGAAAAGGCAATTCAATAAGGAACGTCTTCTCAACAAATCGTGCTAGAATAATTGGACAGTTATATACAAACAACAACAACAAAAAAAAAACGTTGATCCATACCTTATACTATATATAAAACAAAACAAAAATCCCCCAGAATAACCATAGACCTAAATGTAGCACATAAAAGTATAAAACTCTTCTACAGGATATTTGTATTACATTGTGTTTGTTAGAGTTTTTGATATAACACTAAATATGATCCATAAAAGAAAATACTAATTAATTGGACTCTATTAACATTTTAAATGTTGTCTTTACATAAAACACAATTAAAAGAATGGGAATAACAACACACAGCAAAGAAGAAAATATGTGTCGATCACATACCTGATTAAAAAAAAAATTGTACCAAGAATATATAAACATTCTCAAAACTAAATTAAAAGTATTATTAAGAAACAGGCAAAATATTTTAACACTTTACCCAAGAGGATAAATGGATCGCAAATAGGCACATAACGCATGCTCGATATCATTAGTCTATAAAGAAGTGCAAATTAACAACAATGAGATACTTCCACACACATATTAAAATGGTTTAAACTTTTTAAATACACAATATCACATGCTGATGAGAATGTGGAGCAACTGTAACTCTCATACACAGCTGGTAGGAATTCAAAATGGTACAGACATTTTGGAAAGTAGTTTGTTAGTTTCTCTTAAACATACAATTATCCTATGATCCTGCAATCTCACTCCTGCTTATTTACTCAAGTGGATTGAAAATCATATTTTCACTCAGCTTTATTCATACTTGCCAAAAATTGGAAACAACCCAGATGTCCTTCAACAACATAGCATTAACAAACTCCAGTACATATGTTCAATAAAATACTGGGAGCTCTGGTGGCATAGTGCCTAAGGCACTTGACTGCTAACCAGAAAGTTGGCCGTTCAAACCCACCAGCCACTCCTCAGAAGGAAGATTGGGCAATCTACTTCCGTAGTGATACTGTCTTGGAAACCCAAGGAGGGGTCACTATGAGTCAGACACAACTCGACGGCACATAATAACAACAACAATGATTCATACAAAAACTTGGATGAAACTTAAAGGCATGTTCTTACGTAAAAGAAACCATACCTCAAAGACTACATGTTTTTAAAAATATTTTATTATATTTTTGGTGACTATATACTCAGCAAAACAGGTCACATTCAATAATTTCTACACATAATGTTCAGCGACATTAGTTACATTTTTCACATTGTGTCAATTGTCGCAATTTCCATTCTATTTGTTCCATTCCATTAATCTACAATATTGCCCCACAACACTATCACCCAAGTTGTCCATTTTGTCTCATATGTAGTATTTTTACATGTAACATGCCCATGCAAATAATCCACACACATATGACACTGATAGTGTTCATAGGAGACAAACATATGAAGGGTTTGCACCGTTTACAAAAACCATATAATGTATGTATTGTTTACGTAAGAATGCATTAGATAATTTTTTTAAAGAGAGTAGTACACAAGGGTGGCATTCTTTACTTTTTGAGTAAATCTGCTATTTAGTTGAAAGTTTATTTCCGGGAAAAATTTCAGTTCAAGTTTTAAAGAGTATCATAGGGCAACACTCTTGGGTATTCCTCCAGTCCCAGTGGATCCAGTAGTCTGGACTTACTGAGAATTTTAAGTTCTATTCCACATTTTTCTCCTTTCCTATAAGGAACCAGGTAATGTGATCCTGATCAGAACATTTGGTAGCAGAAGATGGACAACAAATAGTTCTTCTTGTCTTGAGGTAAAAAGCCCAGGGTTTGTGGACACAATTGGTTTTATAGTCTGATTCCTTCTCTGATTCTTGAGTTTCCTTCTTTTTCTTTTGCTTCAGATGAATAGAGACCAAAACTGTATCTTAGATGGACACTCACAAGCTTTTAGGTCTCCCAGACACTATTCACCAAACTCAGATGAAAAATATACTCTTTATGAACTCTATTGTGCCAGTTGACTTGTCCCCTGAGAATAGGACCCTAAGTCTTCAAAGTAAGAAAACTAATTCCATGAGTCCCTTGAGGTGACTGGTTATGTCTAAGAAATATTATCTGAGGCTACCTATTCTTCAAAATCCAGTGTGATAGTTGGAGTTGTGTGTCAACTTGGCTGGACCACAATTCTGAGTGGTTAAAGCAGTTATGATGTGGGTTATTCCCATGATGAGATCGGATGTATATGTTTTGAGCAGCCAATCCATTGAAAGGTAGTTTCCTTAGGGGAGTGGCCTGCTTCCAATGTATTTATGGACATCCTGGGAAAAAGAGTCACTCTTCCATGGATTGGGATCCTGTTGTGCTGCCTACAACTGTCCATGAGTGAACACTCCACCATTCAGCCTGGAGATCTTGGATTTGTCATTCGCTGGAGTCAATAGCCAGTAATACTGCCTGCCAACCTTGAACTCATCAGCCCCTGCAGCTGCATGAGTCAGGAAAAGCCTCCAGCTTGACATCTGATCCAAGAACTTGGGATTTGCCAGCTTCTATAAGTGTGTGAGTCATCTTCCTAAGATAAATCTCTCTCTCTCTCTCTCTCTGTATATATGTATGTATATGTATATATATACATATATACATGTGTGTGTATGTATGTGTGTGTATATATATATGTGTGTATATATATATATATATATATACACATACGTGTGTGTGTGTGTGTATATATATATATATATATATAAAGGAGCTCTGGTAGCATAGTGCCTAAGGCACTTGACTGCTAACCAGAAGGCTGGCAGTTCAAACCCACCAGCCACTCCTCGGAAGGAAGGTTGGGCAATCCTACTTCCGTAGTGATACTGCCTCGGAAACCCAAGGAGGGGTCGCTATGAGTCGGGGCCGACTCGACGGCAAATAACAACAACAAATATAACAAGTATATATATATACTTTACTGGTTTTGCTTCTCTAGAGAAACCAACGTAACACTCAGGAAAAGGGAAAATTACTGAGATGGAAAACAGATCACTGATTGCCAAAGTTTGAGGATGTAGATGGGTTTACTAAAAAGGGACAGTTCAAAAGAAATTTGTGGGAATTGAAACTGTTCTGTACAATATTTAGCTGCATATATTCACTAAATCTCATGGAAGTATATGCCACTAAGAAGGAATTTTACTGTATGCCAAAAAGAAAAAAAAAAAAAAAAAAACCTCTATTCAACACCCATTTTAATTTTCTCAAAGCACACTTTCATGACCAAATTATTTTGTGCTTTGAATTTTTTGCTGATACTTTTTGTTTTCCATAATGGTAGGCATGCTGAAATCAAAGGAAAATTTTTATTTTCTTTTATGTGATACGGATTTTGATACAATTATGTGGGACACATATGTGGACTCTGGTGACAGGATTGGTGGTGTAAGACCCATTCCTTCATATTCATGCATTCATACAGGTTTCCTCCAGGTGGAAGCAATATTATAACTGGATAGCAAGTTCTCAAGGAACCAGAGAGGCTGAAAATATTGGTGGGTGATCTATGTCCCATGGGTGACAAAAGAGTTATGCTTCTCTGTCTCTTACTAGGTCAACTACATTAAGTTGACCTCACAAATTTTGGTACCCCTTTTTTATTCCCTACGAGCAGTTCAGGAGTTCTGGTAGCATAGTGCCTAAGACATTTGACTGCAAATCAGAATGCTGGCAGTTTAAACCTGCCAGCCACTCTGCAGAAGGAAGATTGGGCAATCTATTTCCACAGTGATACTGCCTCAGAGGGAGCTCTGGTAGCATAGTGGCTAAGGCACTTGACTGCTAACCAGAAGGCTGGAGGTTCAAACCCACCAGCCACTCCTCGGAAGGAAGATGGGGCAATCTACTTCCGTAGTGATACTGCCTCGGAAACCCAAGGAGGGGTCACTGTGAGTCAGATGTGACTCGACGGTACATAACAACTGCCTCAGAAACCCAAGGAGACGTCACTATGAGTTGGATCTGATTTGACAGCACTAAATTTGGTTTGGTTTTGTATGATCAATTCAGAGACAAAAATTAAAATACATTTGACTTTAACCTTTGAATCTGTGCCCTATGAAGAGAGAGATGGTTACTATGTGGTTCATTACATGTCCCTCAAAGTATAGTTTGTATCACACTAGTCCCAAAAGAAACTCTAGAAAATTTCCCAGGAAAAACTTAAGGACTATCAATAGGCCGTAAATATAGTAATGTGTTTACCTTATAGTCCAGTGTTTCTCAAACTCAGAACTTTTTTTCTTCATGTAAATATTTACTTTTTTCAGAAGTGATGACCTTAAAACATTATTTGAGAAACACTGACTTACAGATTTTGGAATATAATTTACACCCTTACATGATACTTAAAAAATTAATTTTGATTCAGGAAAAAAAAAGTTTGGGTCTTGAGGAATTTGAGAAATTTGATAAGTTGTGATTAATTGATTTTATTCCATTTTGATCCATGTGATATTCAGTAAGTCTATTTCTATACATGTAATTGTGAGTCAGAATCAGCTTGATGGCAGTCAATGGTTTGCTTTTTGGGGGGGACCCTTACAAAGCCACAACTTGCATGGTTCAGTGCCAGAGACAGGTCACAATTTGTAGAACCCAATCCATGCAATGAAATTTCAAAATACTTATGAACTTGATTTTTCTGAATATCATGAAAGGTCTGCATAGTTCTTGCAATATTTTCGAGTTCCTTGTTTCCTTTTACATACTAAAACTACTTCTACTTCTCTCTTCTTAATCCCTCCTGTGAAAAGCATCTCCAACCTTTGCTACTGCATGCTTCTTTTGGTTCTACTTCAGTCTTTGTTTCCTTTTTCCCTTGAATTGATCCCACTGAAGTCCAAGCAGATGTCTGACAAGGTAGGGCGTTCCCTAGAGAGAAAAAGGGGGGAAAAGAATCAGCAGACTCAGGCAGATTCCACTTTATTAGGAAGAGTGAAGGAAAGCAGAGATGTTTGTGCAGTAATATTTATTCCCTTCTATACAAGAAGTGGGCATAGTCCTCCTAGAGGAGAGAATTTATTGGTAATGAAGGGGAGACAACTGCTATTTAAAATGCACAATATACTTTAAAACAATTTTGTTCTGATAATACATATTTTTTTGCAATGGCTGTGACCTTTTGGAAGTAGATTTTCAGTTCTTTCTCTAAAGCCCCTCTGGATGGATTCAAATTCCCAATCTTTCTGTCAGTAGTGCTTAACCATTTGCAACAGAATAAATATAACACATAGTCTCAGAATCCAGAATATTCAATTTAAAAAATTGTAAAGCAGAACACGTAGGTATGAAGTGACATAAGTAACTCCAAATGACTCAGTAAACAAATACAATTGAATTAAGAGTATAAATTACATTTTAACAACTTAATAATGAAGGTAAGGGGCTATGGGACTAAAAGTTCAACAATTAAAGCAAAAATGTGAGGATTAGGGGGCTGGGAAACTAGAGCAGTGAAAACGGGACAACCAGAACATAATTATAGGGAATCCTGACACATTATAAAAAGAAATGTAACTAATGTCACTGAACAATTTGTGTAGAAATTGCCAAATGGGAACTTAATTTTCTGTGTACATTTTCACTGAAAACACAATAAAATTATATTTTTAAATATAAGGCAAGGGCATTTTATGTCACTGGTATATTGGTAAATCTATATATTCACATGAAATTTACATTAACTATAATTATACAACATGGATTTTTGTGTAAATTAATATCAATATATTAGGCCATTCTCTTTATTACTTTTTGGTAATCAATACTGATCTCCTGTTCCCAGCTCTTCCTTTATAGTCCTAAATGGGACAATCATTCATTTTAGTACATTAAGTCCCTGCTGCTCTTTGACTGTGTCTCCCAAATCATTTGGCATTGACTTTCTGTTACTCACTCTTTCACATTCCCTCTTAATATGCTCTTCTCTGAAAATCTGACTAAAGCATAATGGACTTCTTCGACTAATTTTCAAGATGCTTAAAATGGAAAGGTCCTGGTGAGAGAATAGGGTTTGGTTGGCGTAAATCGGATGACTTTTAACACATGCTGAATATTGCATATCTGGTACTTTCAAGCAATCTGAAAAATTTTATTAGTATTGGCATGTAGTTTTTATCTAGTATTGAGTGCAAATTAACTGGATATCTATCTATCTATATATATGTATATCAATATATATGTATATCTATATATATTTACCTCTCTGTTCTTCCTGTATGTATACATAAAGACCTAAGTTCATTGATTTTATAAAGATAATATCATTTTAAATCAATTCCTTATTTTTATCCATTCATGTTACTCAGCAAAGTGTAAATCAGATTTAAGCTATTCACAGTTATCCATTTGTGGCAGGACAACTGGGCGTCTGCTCATTACATTTCACTATTTAACTTACCTGACTCCTAATCAAGGGGTCCCAATCTGGAAGGTGGTGAGTGTTCTCTGGCCAGAATATCATCTAATAATGCATTTCCTGTGTCAGTATGTGCATATGGTATATATTCAGCCCCAGAAAAAATTATCCTTAAGAAAACAATGACAATTTTCCTGAAGTTCATGCCTTATGCAGGCAACACCACATTTTGCCACTAGAGAGCACTCAAGATATGCCAATGAATGGCAGCAGCCTGTTGGTGCTATTAACACTGCCAGAGGAAGGCAGACAAGTTCATTTGAGATCAGCAGAGGAGGAAAACAGATGCCCCTAAATGCTTAGAAATGGAAATTTTTATACCAACCCTAGTGGCCTCTTAATGTACACCTGTATTTATCAGAGTGGGAAAATTAGCCCACTTGTTTCCTAACACAATTTGTTTGAAGGTGAGAAAGTACCACTCATTTGACTCAGCTTGAAATACAGCATAAAAGCAGCACTTGAACAGCAGTGCTGTTCACAGTTTCACAAAAAGAATGAAGACTCAAAATGCAACACTTTGTTCCTGCTACAGGATACAGTTCAAAGGTCATGTGTGTTTCAAAATACAATGTTTAGGAAACTGAGACCCTGACTAAATAAAAAGGAAATCTTAATTATCTGAGGCTGGTGGATAGTGCCTTAGTGTGGTTAAACCTACTAGTATGTGTGCCCACTGCTATGTTTTGACAAGTGACAGTTTCTAATGTCCATAAAGAACAATTCCATGATCTTTGGAGGTGAAAGAGTATCATTTTGAACCACCTTCCCCATGTTGCAACCTTAGTTCATCTGATACAGCAAGTTTTGGCTGTGTTTAAAAAAAAAAAAAAAAGTTGATGTATGTTAAGATGCTGTCCAAGCTGATTCAGACACTGGGACGTGAGAAGTTAGGAGATGAGTCATTCAAAGGCCTGTCAAAAAAATAAAAAATAGAGGTACCTGAGCAAGGACAGACCACCATGCCAAGGGATAAAGGCTTCTGAAAATGAATCAATGGAAGAACTGAAACAGGTTCAAATTCCTCCTTCTGCAGAAAATCGAGCAACAATGGTTGTAAACATCAGCTCCTGGAAGATGGAGTTTTTCTTCCCTGCTCCTTAGGGGTCCAACTTCAAGGTTTCTGCAGCTGCTGCCCAGAGCCCACTTTAATGGACTTACACATACACTCAGGATGTGGGACCAAGGGCCTGCACACATACTTCTTTGTTTAACACCAAATTACCTGATAATACCTTCAGCCTTTGAACTTCCTTTTCATGAAAACCATTAAATCCCTTTTTGTGGTAGTTGTTTGACTTGTTTTGAATTGTGTTCAGGCACTTCCAACCAAAAGTGCCTTGATTAATATGGGAAGTCTGTTCCAATTCCTTTCCATAACAGTCTCCTGACTTCCCTTGCTAGGAACCCAAAGTGTTCTCAAATTGGGAAATTTCCATTTGATTAGTTGGAATAGTGGTAACTTTTAAGATTTAATATAATCTCCTGTGAAAATATACATGGTAAAGTATACACCATTTTAACAAATTCTACATTCGCAATTAAGTGCTATTATCTACATTTTTCAAGTTGGGTAACCATTCTCACTATCCTTTCCTAAAGTATTCCACTGTCATTAACATAAAGTCATTGCCTCCTAAGTTTCTCATCTTACTTTCTGAGATGCTATTTTCAATGTGATCCCTCATAGATAAATAACACAGTGTTTGTAAATGTGTTTTCTCTTTGACGTTTCTTAAACACTGTAGTCCAGACAGGAGGCACTCTACAGCTCCACCCTTCCTCAAGGAGAAAGTCTAGAGTAGTTGAGAGAGCCACTGATGCTGGATCAGTCTTGATCTTCTAGGACCTGGCCTTAGGAATATCACATTCCCTATCTGGGCCTCAGTTTATTCATTTATAAACTGAGAGGGTTAAGCAATTCTAACCTTCTCTGGCTCTTTTCTCCCGCCTTCTCTCCAGATATGAAGCAACACCCACTGCAAGTTAAATTATTTCCCAGTAATGTTATCTGCACAGTGGGTTGGATGTGGCCACCAAAAAAATATATGCTCATGTCCTAGTGCCAAGAATCTGGGATACTTTATTTGGAAAAAGGGTCTTTTCAGGTGTGCTTAAGTTAATGATAACAAAATGAGGATTTCATCCTGGATTATTTCAATCAAACAAACCAAACCCTCGCCATTGAGTCAATTCCAACTACTAGTGATCCTATAGGACAGAATAGAACTGCCCCTTAGGATTTCCAAGGCTGTAAATCTTCATGGAAGCAGACTGCCTCATCTTTCTCCCATGGAGCAGCTGGTGGGTTATGTTCTGAAAACCAAATTCACTGCCATTGAGCCAGATCAGACTCATAGCAACCCCTCCTTGGGTTTCCAAGGCCGTATCTCTATGGAAGTAAATTGCCCAATCTTCCTTCTGAGGAGTGGCTGGTGGGTTTGAACCACCAGCCTTCTGGTTAGCAGTCAAATGCCGTAGGCACTACACCACCAGGGCTCCCGTGGATTATCTTGGTCAGCCGTAAATCCAGTGACAAGTCTTTTAAGAGTAAGGTGGAGGGATATTTGACATAGAAGAGGAGAAAACAGACACAGAGAAAAAGGCCATGTGAAGACAGAGGCAGAGATTAGAGTGATGCAGCCACAAGCCAAGAAATGCCTGGAGAAGCCACCAGAAACTAGAAGAAGCAAATATTAGAATCTTCTCTGGAGCCTTTGGAGGGAATACAGTCCTGCTGACACCGTGATTTCAGACTTCTGGCATCGAGAACTGTGAGAGAATAAATTCTGTTGTTTTAAGCCATGAAGTGGGTGGTAATCTGTTACAGTAGCCGCAAGAATGAATGCAACATCCATCTTATTTGAGGTACAAGAGGAAAATGTAATTATTCACTTAAATAATCATACATACATACATACATAGACAATCCATGGGAACACACATGGAAAGATAGTGACAGACTTACAAATATCAGGCCAGTATGGTAGAGATGTAATATTAGGGCTCAGGAAGAAGCTCTCTGTTGCCTTGTCATCTTGAGTGATGATCTCTTGATCCAGTCACTCTACAGTCACAGAACCCAGTAAGAAACCCTGACTGCCTCTTGTGACTCAGTGGCTGGTCAAGAGTGGAATCAGCCAACAACATACTCCTGTTGCCTCTTTCGAACATGTTGTAACACTTTTACTGAGAGAGAGTTTAAATAGCCAACAAAGGAAGGGAAAAATAATTTCATAAGATAAATACTTTGATTTGCATTTGAATCCAGAGCAACGAATAAGACTGTATAATAGAGTATAATAAGTACAATACGTTGTAGTGGTTTTCCACTAAAGTCTAAATGTATTACAATTGGCAGGGTCACAGCTTTGTAGGAAAGGAAGAAGAGGGGGAGAAAAAGAAGAGATTAATGGGTTGCTGGTAGAGCATTAAAGAGCTCTGATAGCACAATATCTAAGGCATTTGACTGCAAACCAGAAGGTTGGTGGTTCAAATCCACCAGCCGCTCCACAGAAGATGGGACAATCTACTTCTGTAAAGATTTACTGCTTCAGGAACCCAATGAGAGCCCCTGTGACTCAGAACCTATTCGATGGCCATGAGTTTCATTTGTTTGGTTTGGTAAAACATTCATTCTCATCATGGCTGTACACTGAAATTTTATGAGTGAAAAATATCAGTGCCTAAATCTATCTTAGAGATTATTAAATTTTCTAGTGATTCTATTGTGCAGAGTTGAGATTCAATGCAATACAGCATGAAACTGTTAAATAGTATTCAAGAATATTCAGTTACTCAAGAAGAGTGACAACTCAAAAGGATTTAATGGTGAACAACTGCTACTAAAAAGCCCACCAGCTTCTTGTTGCAGTGGTCTAAGAGGCCCAAAGCTCCTTCTATCCTTGGAGTAAGTGCTGCCATGTCCCTAGGTCCTGAGTTCCATTTCTCTGAAGGGCTGCACAGTAGCCCTATGCCACGTAATTCTGCTTACCTCTCACTATTCTGAAGTTATTGCCAGATCAATGCTTCAGGCTCAGTGTAGTCAAACCTCTTTTCCTGATAATAAGGCAGACTGTGACTTCTGACATCTATAGATCATTCCCACATCTCTTGTCAGCTAGAGGTTCATTCATTTACTATATCAAAACTTTTATAACTTCTAGCCAGTTGCAAAATACAGGAAGCAGAGTGGTGAATTGGAAAGAGCAGTAGCCTGAGAATATGAGGGCCTTGAATCAAGTTTCAGATTTACCCACACCTCTTGGTGGTTTGAACTCACCCAGAAGCATCTCAGAAGACAAGCCTGTCAATATGCTTTCAAAAGGTCACAGCCTTGAAAACCATATGGAATAGTTTTACTCTGTCAGGATGGACTCAATAGCAACTTAAAACAACTTTCTGCTACTTCTCTAGATGAAAAGACCATTCTCACTTCCCTCATACTGGAATAACCACCCTGGCAAAATGAGAAGGCAATGATTTGATTTTCTAGTTGTTAAATTGGCTCTTAGAGAAAAAGAAGAGATGTTAAATACAAAAAAAAAAAAAAATCTTTAATATACTAGACTCACTCACTGCCATTGAGTCGAACCTGACTCATAGTGACCCCTCCTTGGGTTTCTGAAGAAGGAAGTTTGGACAATCCTACTTCTGTAGTGATACTGCCTTGGAAACCCAAGGAGGGGTCGCTGCAAGTCAGTGCCGACTCGATGGCACATAACAACAGCAATAATATCACCATGGAAGTAGTGTCCAACCTTCCTTCTGAGGAGTGGCTGGTGGGTTTAAATTGCCAGCCTTCTGGTTAGCAGTCAAGTGCCTTAGGCACTATACTACCAGAGCTCCTATTCCACTAATCAGGGCCCTTAATTGTTGATTTCAATAGTGTGTTGAATCAAGCACCTCTAATTTAAAGAGTTAGTGGTAACAGAAATGCCAACTACTAAATTGCAAAGGGACCTCACCTCTTAGTTTTGTAGCTGAGTCAGCTGAGATCCAGGCAGTCTAAATAAGGTACTGAATCTTACAAAGCTGTTGGCCTTCCTTCCCTTCTGATATTTCCAGGAGCACCTCTGGATTCCTCTGTTTCTGCCAAACCCTTTTCCATTAAGCCCTTCTTTCCAAAAGGTTTTCTGTAAATAAAACACAACTCTATTCAGAGACCCAAAGTTGGGCAAGAATACAGCCCATACAGAACCCTTCCAGTTTTTGAAACCCTCTTATTTATGCTTCTAGGATGGAACACTTTTCCAGAAGTGGGCTCTGACTCTGGAAGAGTTTTTGTTTTTGTTTTTTTGTGGTGGGAAATGAGGGGCAGAGTGAGTGAGCGACAGACTTAGATGTGCAAACAGTGATTTTGTTTGTTTTTAAGGGTCTGTACTAAGGAACAGGGTCTGAGGGCGGGCAGAAGTGGGATATTACTTGTTCATCCTTTGCCATAGGGATTTAAGACCCCCCAGTCAGGCTTGGGAAGGGTCAGGAAGGATTTATGTATGCCCTTGTTAGCTTCTCTCCCTCCACACATATAATTGAGTTCTGTTGGAGAGATTATACCACCTGCATCCTCAGGACCAACAGGCTCCCAAGGTCACACTGGGATCTCAGAACATTCTGGAATAATCTCTCCCTATCTGTATAGTCTTGGCATCCCCAGTGAAAAGAAGGGTGGGTAACTTGTCCTACCAAATCAACTGGCCCTTGGGTCCGAGGATCAAGGATGTGCTGCTTCAAACATGGTCCTAGATCTTTGCAAGACTTACAAACTTCCCTTTTATTTAGGGGTAGAAAGAGAAGGACACTTCATTTTCTGTTTGTATTTTATTTTTTTAAACCTGGAAATCAATTGCTCTTCTATTTCCTTGACTCAACCTGGTTTTGTTTTGAAAGAGGCTGTGTTTCTTTCTACACGTAAGAAGTAGTCTTGCCTTTCTACTCTGTAGAAGCGTAGAAGCAGTTGCCTAGCGATTCATCCCTGGAGAAGTGACTTTACCTCTCTGGATCTTTACCTTTCTGGTTTCCCAACTGTTCAATAAAGGGATTGATGGATGATGCCTAAATTCTCATCCACCTTAAACGTTCTGGGAGTCTACCATCCCCCGTTGGCCTTTGACTTTTCCACTGGAGCATCCAGCACAAAGATAGTTAAAGGTTAAGGATCTCCCAAATGGAGAGTTGTTAACACGCCGGTCGAGGCTCGCAGGAAGCAGGTTTGTAGCCTTGGCGGGTTTCGGAGACACCCCTTTTCAAGATTTATCAAGTAGGAAGCGAGTGTTCTCTTTATTCCTCTTCTCCCGCGCCGGGACAGTACCTCCGCGTAGCTCTGCCAATTTCCTGGGCACTGCCTGTACCATACCCACACCGGAGTAAGCTTGGGCCACTGCATCTCTCTCAGCTTCTCATTGCCCCGCAATCCCGTCCTGAGGACCCTCTTGGTTCCCACTACTTCCCAAACCTAGAAATCTTTCCAGCCGCTCCAGCTACACTTCGCACCCCTTGCCTGCGACTGCGGGCCAAGAGCGTCAGTGGAGCAGGGCGCTCTCCCCGGGTATCCTGGGCTCCAACCCCACTTCCGTGCCCCAGCCTTTCGCATTTGCAGACCGCTGCGCCCCGCCCCGGGACCCTGCCGTCGCCTTCCTACCCCCTACCCTCAACTCCCTAGATTGTCTCCCAGAGACTCTTTCCTGTATCCACCCAGGAAGAATCACTCCCCCTAACCAGCTCCCTAGCCCAGCAAGAGCCAGCTGTGGGCAGGACGCCTGGCACAGACGAGCCACCTGGACCGAGCCCTCGGCTGGTGGGGTCAGGAGGAGGCTTCGGGCACGCGGGGATCCCGGACACCTGCCAAGCTCAGCTCCGCCAAGCAGCCCAACCGCGGACTAGCTTGCGGCGGAGTCATCCCGCAAGCAGGCTCGTGAGGGTATCCGGCACCAAAACGCCCCGAGCTGCCGCCTCCGGCCCGCTGTTGGCCCCTGCCCTCTCCTCGACTCTAAACCACTCGGAAGCCGGCGATCCAGAACTCCAGCGGCCCTGCACGCTCCTTTCAGGCCCCCTCCGCGGAGGTGCGCAGGGGCCAGGAGAGGCACCTCCGGTTCGCCGCCCCCCCCCCCCCGCGCCCGCCCACCCGGCCCGCGCGGTGCAGCGCTGCGCTCGGATTCCGGAAGGGAAGCGCCGCGGTGTGTCCCTGGCGTCTTCAGTCCTGCCCCCAGAAGTGGAGATGCGCGAGAAGCAGGCGAGGGCGTGCAGCTCGTGAGACGCCGCGCCAGCCGGCACCATGCGCCTGCGGCCGCTGCCCCTCGTCGTAGTCCCCGGCTTGCTGCAGCTGGTGAGTGCCCGGCCCGCCGCGCGTCCCCACGCGCTCCGTGCGAGTTTCGGCGGGAAAATCGCTCGGATGGCGGACTCGGAAGCTGATCCGGGGCTGCTGCCGAAGTGGGGCTGGGTCAGCCCGGAGTAGGGGTATATTTTGGTTGGATTAGGTACTGAAAGTGGAGAGTTGGGGAATGGAATAGAGGAGACCTAGAGGCAGGTGAACCAGAAGGCTGGCGGTTCAAACCCACCAGCCACTCCTCGGAAGGAAGGTTGGGCAATCCTACTTCCGTAGTGATACTGCCTCGGAAACCCAAGGAGGGGTCGCTATGAGTCGGGGCTGACTCGACGGCACATAAGAACAACAACAACAGAGGCAGGTGAGGGATTTAGCAAGGATTGGGACTTAAACGCTGGCGTAAAGTAGGCAGAAAGTGGCCGGGAAGAAAGGTGGGAGAGAAGGAAGAGATTTATTGAGAAACGGTCGAGGAGGGAGTCGGGGTAGATATGATGATCCAGCCCAGAGTTTTAGGGCTTGGTACTTTCAATTTTTCACACGCTGTTTTGCCCAAATGCGCATAGACATTTCCAAACCACAGAGTATCGCGCATCGTTGTTCGCAGGGCTAGGTAGTGGCGCCTTGCTAGGGGAAAATTTAGGCTAAAAACTGATTTTAGGAACACCTTGGATTTTTCTTCGGTTTCAGTCCGGCGTAGGGGGCTAGGATAGGGTTTTCTGCTGGGTGGGTACGTGGGATGCAACTTTCAAGCCCAACTCCACGTAGGGACCCCCTCTCGGGCATCTCTAAGCAGTTTTTTTTTTTTTTCCTGGGGGCCCTCACCTAACCTACTCTGGCAGGCTTGGGAGCACTAGGAATCTTAAAAGTATTAAAGCGAGATCGCCAGTGAGCCTCCAGGAGACTTAAAACTGTGATTCTCTCATTGCTCGCCTTGCGTGGAGCCGCGCTCACCTGATAAGTACATATATGCTGAACGTATTGTTATTTAATTATATTTAAGGAATATCCAAATTATGACCTTCAAAAAGTCAGCTTTCAGAGTAAAATTTAAAAGATGACTGCTTTCACTCAGACCCCCAATGTAATAGGTTTGTCTGGCCTCAGTGCACCTCTACACGGTAGTTAAGAGGGCTTTCGCCTGGTGCCAAGGTATTTTGGTTCTCATACTTAAGGTTTACCCAATTAGATATTGGCTGTTAAAACGAAATTAAAGAACTAATCTCTTGGAGGGTGACTGTCTCTCCTTTCCTTTTCTTTCTTTCACACTACTTTTTAGAGGGAAAATCAAGTAACTTTTTAAAGTTTCTCTGGTATGTGTGATAATGTAGAGGCAGAGACTCTACAAGTTTGGAGGATGGAAAGGACTTTAAAAGGTCTTAGTAAAGAAGACAGACCACCGAAGGTGCGTTGTTTTTGTTACAGTAGAGATTAGCTTCCCTTGCACAGTGATAAATAAGAAATTCTTCAATGGCATCAAGAAAATCAAAATGCAGTGATGAAATGCAGTGATGATCCAAAATGCCCTTAAGTAAGCCAGCATATACTGACTATATATGCAATACTATACTTCAAAATAAAATTTGCATGTTAGGCATTATGCATGCAAAATATGTCCCATTAGTCTTGCTTTAGTATCACTTGCTTTTTACAATGTTTAATCTGGATTCCAATAAAAGGTGATCTAACAAAGCAACATTTGTATGGTGTAAGTGAAACTCTCAAAGCTTGAGGAAATCAGGTATTTAGGTGGAATCTTCAGACTGTCTTCATGAATCGTTTAGTCCCTAACTTTAATTCTGCATTCAGCCATCATGAATTGTGTATTTGCTCCATGAGCACAGCGTTATGCCCTTAGAAATGAGGAGATATATTTGGGCATGTGTTGGGGAAAAAGTTCTACTGCTATATTGGATTTTTTTTTTTTTTTTTTT
>NW_006921735.1:6831281-6840226 GCF_000298275.1 Orycteropus afer afer
TTTTTTTTTTTTTTTCCTGTAGCACTTTATTATGATAAGTGAGGTGGGGAGCTGCAGCTGTGTGATAAGCGCACATTCCTTACACTGCTATCCTTTTGGACAATAAAAGGCTGTTTACATTCTCCATATTCTTAGAGCCTGTTTCTAGCCGCATAACACAAGGGGGCTAGGATGTGAAAGGAAAACAGAGTGGCTGAGCTGAGTAGATCTAAATTGAAACATCCCCCAATCCCACCATGCACTCAACCCCCTATCCCCACTGCCAGCAGTTACAAAAAACAGAGATCACAATTTGCCCCTTTGGATAGCTCATGGTTTTGTTCTACCTTTTTCATCTGATACTGAACTTCTTTGTTATACCCTAACAGCAAGTGAATACAATGTTTTATAGGTTTGAAAATTAGTCTTTCAGTTTTCTGGGAACTATTTGTCTTCAGAAGATCTGCCCTCTGCTTGATTTAGGGCAAAGAAATGAGTAATTTTTAAGTATTTGTTGTAAGGGTAGAGATGTTGGAATTGGATTTTACTTTTCTATTTGCCAGCCTAAAGAATATACTTTTATAAAAATGCTAACTGGTAAAATAATTACATGAATTCATTTGCATATATTGAAAATATATAAAATTGCCTTTTCTATTTCAAAATAGTTACAGGTAGTTTGGTCCAAATAAGTCAGTAACCATGTAACATTGTTAAAATAACTAGAATCATTTTACTTATTTTTGTGATTGTTACATTTTTTAAGAAAACAATAAGCTGAATTGACATATTGTGGTAGCCTATGAAAAAGGTGTGTGTTACCTGTCCTAGTCCAATTTTCTTGGCTTGGGTCCAGCAATTTACTGTATGTAATTAATAAGATCCCTAGGCATGTGCAAAATTTGTCTATCCTGAATGTCTTCATTTTTTAAAAAATTCCTATTCAGCAGCGTATTTTTTGTAAAAAAATTAAGAGCACGTTATTTTTTTCTACCACCTAATGAAGAGATAATTAGCATTTGAAATTAGTATTACAACAAGATGAATGTTTCATGATAAGACGCAAGGTAAAGACTTACCAGATGACAACCTCTTACAGATTTGCATGGTGGCAATTTGTAACTCATAATAAGTATGATTTTTGCCTTTAAGTAAAGTGCAGATTGTAGTAAAATTTGAATTTAAGTGAGATTATTATATTGAGTTTAAGATAAAATTTAGTGAGGATTTTTGAAATAAATTAGTTATACACTTCAACTTGCTTCTCTTGTGGTATAATGAGTTTATAAAATAAATATAAATTAAAAGTGATGTGAGCTAGCAAATTTTAAAAATCTTTTACACAGAATACTTGTGACACAAGGTGGTACAATTTAAAATTCCTCCTCATTCTATAGTACCATCTCACATGAATTTAGTAAGAATATTTTTGTTTATCCTACCAACTTAATAATTTAAATATTTGTTTAGTGTGACATTAATAATATATATTATTCTGTACTCTGTATTTACAAGTGACAACTCATGACTATCTTCCATCAAAAATCACAATTAACTTCCTACAGTTTTGATCAATAAACATGAAAACAGCGTTTCCAATAGTTGTCTTTTGGCTGGATGACAGTGTTGAGGAAAGAACATATGATTATGACTAAAAGTTGGCTGGACTTTAAAATTAACTTGCCCTGGTTTGTCTGTTACACAGGTAATTACTTCATAATAGACGTCATTCTCTTAAAAAATGACAATTAGAATTAGACAGTTATTAAGTTCTCTGATGTACCCATTCCTTTCCAGTGAAAGATGTCTTCCCTTGACTTATTCTGGGATTCATTTATCTGGTCCAGTGCCTTAAACATAAGAAATTGACTCCTCTTGGGAACTTATTTTATAGCTTAATAGATTTCCTAATGAAAAAAAACCCAAAAAACTAATCTTTTTTCTGTATCTTATTTTTCTTATTCTCTTTTTATTGTTTCTAATTAGTTGTCAAATTGCTAAATAAAGCAAAAGGGTTTTTTGAAAGACCTTTTAGAGGTTTTACATTGTCAGCTTAAAATATGTAGCTCTTGCAAGTCGAATGAATTAAGGAAGGTTGATTTTTATAATACATTGCCTACTTTTTAACTAGTAAGGAGCTAATCAATACATCTGGAATGATTTAGTCATTTAGCTGTAGCAATCAGAGATGAATATAACAGGTTTGTGATTTTCTGAAAGCTCCAGGACTATCTCTGTTTACATATTTTGCAGACTCCTTAACCTGAAGCTTTGCTAGGTAAGATTTGAGAAAAGAATTAAAGCTGCACACTCAAGTGCCTACAGTTAAGGCTGTGTCAGCGTTTCTGAAAAGACTCTCATTTCTATCTTAGCCATGAGCATTATTGCTGGTTAGAAGTTGGCATTTAATATCTTGATTTGGGAGTCAGTTATTTGAAAGCTTCTTTAAAAAATTGGTCCAATTGATTTTGAGCATTCATTCACATGAAGTTACTCTCTATGTATCTTAATAGTAGCCAGGATAATGATTTCACAAACTAATTTGTGTATTATTGACCTGATGACTGAATTAGCCAACAAAACCTATAGTTTTGACTTGCACAATGATTATAATTTAAGTTATAATATTTTTAGATTATTTTAAATGACAGTCTCCCAATTAACCTATTTATTGTACTGCTGTAAGATTCTGTAACACTATTTCACTATGAATATTTTTAATTGTACCCAATTCAGGTATGACTCTACAGCAGTGGGCTTGGTTTTGGTTTGGTTTATTCAGTGTTTTTATGAGTCTTTATTAACACACATGCCATCTAAATTTTTTTATTATGACCAATGGCATTGATGAGAACTTTCTTTATTTTAAAATCCTACTCAATAAAAAAGAATCTAAAGCGATTTACACTACAGATTTTAATATTATAGGAAGAGTTTTAAGATATAGTTAATTGAAAACTTGCGTTTAATGTTATTTTAATTTATAAAACTCTAGATCAAAAGCCTCAGACAACTATTTGGTTCATTATGCTCAGTATATAATAAGGAATTCTCTTTCTTTATTGAACTACCATTAAAAGTGTAAATTTTGTTATTTAAACCAAATACAATTTTAAATATAAATATGTCACAGGTTTGTGATTTTATAAAAGCTCTAGGTCTGTTTACGTATTCTGTGGACTCCTTTACCTGAAGCTTTGCTAGGTGAGACTTGAAAAAAGAATTAGATTCATCTGCCCACCAGCCACTCTGTAAAGATGTGCCTTTACACAATTCCTCTGGTTCTGTAAAGATTTACAGCCTCAGAAACCCTATGGAGCAATTCTGCTTTGCCTCATAGGGTCACTAGGAGTTGGAAGTGACTCCATGGCAGTAGATTTGGGGTTTGATACTATATATTTACATATATATGTATATGTATATATATATATATATATATATACTTTTAGGAGCTCTGGTGGCGTAATGCCTAAGGCATTTGACTGCTAACCAGAAGGCTGGCGGTTCAAACTGACCAGCCACTCATCAAAAGGAAGGTTGGGCAATCTACTTCCATAGGCAATCTACTCCCATAGGATACTACCTCAGAAACCCAAGAAGGGGTCGCTATGAATATATTTCCCTAGTTAGGTCATTAAAGAGTTTCAAATAGTTCTTTAAAATTGCCATTCTTACAAATTTTGCCTTTCTTATCCTTAGATTTAGGGTTCTGTGGCAAGATAAATGGGCAATTTTGCAAACTTAAACTACAGAGATAATTATGTGATTTTAGATATGCATATACTTATCTGTGTTCAAGTTTCTTTCACACAGTTTGGTGTTGCTAGGTGCTGTTGAGTGGGTTCCAATTCATAGCGACCCTGTGTACAACAGAACAAGACACTGCCCAGTCCTGCACCATTCCTACAATCATTGTTGTGCTTGAGCCCGTCATTGCAACCACTGTGTCAATCCGTCTTGCTGAGGCTCTTCCTCTTTTTTCTCTGACCCTCTACTTTATCAAGCATGATGTCCTTCTCCAGGTCTCTACTAATAACATGTCCAAAGTACGTGAGACAAAGTCACACCATTCTGGCTTCTTTGGAGCCTTTTCCAAGACAGATTAGTTCCTTCTTCCAGAAGTCCATATATTCATTATTCTTTGCCAACACCATTATTCAAAGGGTTCGGTTCTTCTTCCATTTTCCTTCATTGTCCATTTTTCTCATGTATATGAGGCAATAGAAAATACCATGGCTTAGGTCAGGTGCACCTTAGGCTTCAAAAACCAAAACCAAGCCTGCTGCCATCTAGTCACTCTAACGCATAGTGACCCTTGGTGGGTTTCCAAGGCTGTAAATCCCTACAGAAGTAAGTTGCTTCATATTCCTCCCATGGAGCAGCTGGTGGGTTTGAACTGCTGACCTTCAGGTGGGTAGCCAAATGTCTTACCCACTATCTCACGAGAGCTCCTTCACCTTAGTCCTTAAGGTGACATTTTTGCTTTGTAACACTTTAAAGAGATCTTTTGCAGGAGATTTGCCCAATGTAATCCATTGTTTAGTTTCTTGACTACTGCTTCCGTGGGTGTTGATTGTAGATCTAAATAAAATGAAATCCTTGACAACGTCAATATTTTCTCTATTCATCATACATTTCATCACATTTTATTCTCTCAATAAGACTCTAAAATAGAGAGAAACATTTATAGATTTCCATCGGTGTTTTGGAAAGAACAATGAATTTGATATCAAAAGACTTGATTCTAGTTCTAAAGAAACTGGTTATTCAACAAATACCTTCTGAGTACCAACTTTGACAGGCTTTTTGCTGAGACTGTAGCAGACAGTGAGACTATAGCAGACAGTGAGGAAACAGCAGTAAACGAACTAGGATTGGTTCAAGTGTATGTATGTGTGTATCTGTGTGTGTGTCTTGGGAATCGTTCAACAGCCCCTGAGCCCTCCATCTGTAAAGTGAAGTCATTCATAATAAAATAGATGAAAAATTATTTCTAACATCCCTTTCCTTCTTGAGATATATTTTAACAATATATTTGGATTTTCCTTTTTATTAATTATATCTTTAGTTACTGTTTAATTTTAAGCATGTCTTACTACAATTGTAATTGTTTTTATATAAATTTCACTTGGGATTTATGCTGGTAATCATACATACATTTGGAAGTAGATTTTAAATGATACATATATTTAAAAGTATATTTAAAACACTAAAATACTGGTTAATGTTATCCCTGCTTATAGAAAAGGAATATTTAGTAAAGTGAAATGAGGCAAAGGGACTTGATGAGCATTTATTTGACACATATAATCAATAAAATTTAAGTTAAAATGGTGCATTCAGGATTCCCCACATGCCATTTTAAAAAATTGTAACTACCAAGATCGAGTCATTGCTTCAATTTAAATAAAAAATAAATTGGTTCTCAGTTAAATTCTAATTATTAAGATAAGCAGCATTGCAGCTTAGTACTGTGCTTCAACAAGAAAAATAGCAAGTGATTTTCATATATTGCAATAGAATACAGCCTATTTAAATCAAGAAAACTTTTAACTAATCCCAAATGTTTCAGAGGTTCAGATATAAACAGTATCAAATCTTTAAGATAAAATCAAGAAAAGACTGGCATGTGAGATCCATCAAAGATAGAATAGTTAATACCAATTGAAACAGGAAGACTGACTAGGCCTAAAGTTCAGCCCAACTATATTTTAGACATTATAGATATCCTAAAAAAGGAACCTTGCCTTTGTGATACTGCTATTTATTTTTTGAAAAATAAAATGATTCTGAGTTTGTAACACCTATATAAGCATCTTCATATAAGAACATGTGAAATCATGCAAGAAATTCATGTATACTGGCAATTAAAAATCTCAGCAGGTTTGCCATATTTAAGTAACATAAGGGTATGTCTTCACTCAAAACAGACAGTAACTGAAGAAATAGTCTGTATTCAAAAGGAATGTGTGATTTATATGGCTGTTAAAATGCATGTGATTTTTATTTTAGAATTCTACTCCTCATTATTAGTATAGACTTAACCAGTGAAAGTGGTTGATGACAATGAGATTTTGTATATTTTGTATCCATAATGTATTCAATAAGCAAATAGGGAAGATAAAACACAATTTTAATTTTTTAAATAATGATAACAGTGATTGCTATTAATAAACTTTGCATCTGAAAGTATTTGGCTACAGAAATGGAAAGAAAGGGAGGCACAGTTTTCTATCCATTGTTGTGATTTTACCGGTTACTCCTGTGTGATGATTCCCATATAGGTACCTCAGTTCCTACTCCATTTTTAAGTCTCCAAGTCTATATCTCTATAGTTTACCATTTATTTTAGCTTGGATGATTTACTATAAATTTAAAACCCATTTCAATCAACATGCTCCAAATCAAACACATCTTTTTTGAATAAGTGCCCTTCCAACATTTATGGATTCAAATCTTGAATCAGTCTCCTGGTTTTTAGTGTCTGGAGTCTTTGTGTTGAAAGTAGTGTCTTAGTGGCCTAAAGGACAAAATGGCTTACAACATTCTTTCACATATGCAGTCTCATGGTTCACCTTTCTATCTGCTTAGAAAGGTAATCAGAGCAATAGCTACTGTGTTCATTTTACAGATGAAAAAAGAAAAGCACCAGAGGTCTCAGACATGGGCTATATATAGCTCTGGTTGGTTAAAACTTGAATTGTCCACTCAGTCCAGGCCTTAGTCAAAATGGGAAATACAAGTGAACAGTTCAAACCAAAAACCAGACTCAATGCCATCGAGTCAGATCTGACTCATCGTGACCCCTCCTTGGGTTTCTGAGGCAGTATTGCTACGGAAGTAGATTGCCCAACTTTCCTTCTGAGGAGCGGCTGGTGGGTTTGAACAGCCAGCCTTCTGGTTAGCAGTCACATGCCTTCAGTACTATGTCACCAGAGCTCCTGAGTGAACACTTAGACCCAATCACAAAACCAAACCCACTGCCACTGAGTCAATTCCAACTCATAGCGACTCTGTAGGACAGAACAGAACTGCGCTGTAGTATTTCCAAGGTTGTAAATCTTGGAAGCAGATTGCCTTTCTTCCACAGAAAGGCTGGTGAGTTCAAACCTCTGACCTTTTGATTAGCAGCTGATTGTTTTAACCACTATGCCACTTAGAGCTCCTGAATAATTAGACATAGAGGATATATTCAGAAAGTCTAATATCTCTCTGTCTATGAGGACTCCAGAAGCAATGAGAAGGACATATCCAAAGAAAACTTAGAAGAATAATTAATTCCTTGAGCTGAAGAAAGGCGTAAGTCTTCAGATTGAAATGATCCATTAAGTATTGAATAACCTGACTTTAAACACATCTATACACACACACACATACCCTGAGGAAATTTCTGAGCTCAAAGAAAAATATTAATAAATCCTGAGCGAAACAATAGATTATTGACAACAAACACACATTTCATTAACTGCATAGCATGTTGGAAACAGTGGAATAATTAATGCCTTCAAATTTCAGAAGGGGAAGGAATATTGAACCTAATCGTTTTAACAGCCAAATTTATCTATCAGATATGAAGAAAGAAGATGGAAGGAGAGGAGGAGAAAATCAGAAGGCATACACATTCTCAGGAAAGTTACCACTCATTCATATGGAAAAATCTTCTAAGAGCTACTTTAGCAAAGCAAGAAAGGAACATAGAACAACAGGATGATGTGAGATAAAGGTACATTGGCATGAATATGGTTGGAAAGAAGTAAAGGAAGACACAGAGGTTCCATTACCTTCTGGCCCTGAGAAGGAGTGTGGTTCCATTTCCTTCTGCATGATGTAGTTACATTGGGGATCAACAGAATTCTGTTTAAATAATCTCCGTTTTATAAATGCTGTTTATTGGTTTTTAGTGTTTCAGATGGATTTATACACAAAGCATGAAAATTTACATGTAGATTAAGAACAGAAAGTAACTGCAAAAATATTGATGAACTAAAATAAAATAATATAAAAAATATAAATTTGAAGGTAAAGGGAGTAGAAAGATGAAGTTTGTTGAGCATGCCAGATTCCTTATGTTTCATGGTAACAAGTTAGTGTTTTGTTAGTTGCTGTTGAATCCATTCCAATTCCGGAGATCTTTTGTATAACAGAGTGAAGCATTGCCTGGTCGTGCTATCTTCATGATTACTCATCTTCCAGCACTATATTAAACCGTATTCTGTTGTGCTGTGATCCATAATGTTTTTTTTGGGGGGGGGTAAATTTTGGAAGTAGATCACTAGATCTTTCTTCCTAGTAATTCTTAGTGTGGAAGCTCTGCTGAAATCTGTCCACCATGGGTGACCCTGCTGGTATTTGAAAACTAGTGGCATAGCTTCCAGCATCACAGCAACAAGAAATTAATAGAAGCTAACACTCGTACACTAAGAAGTAAGCGTGTTTCTTTTCATGCTATTAAAAGACACCAAATACCAGAAGAATAGAACATAACCAAAAAAAAAAAAAATTCAGTACATAAATCTATTTGGTTTTCTTACTGTGTGCTTTGATGTCTTCTACCAATTAAACAGAGAAATAAACTTACAATAACAGCTGGAAAAGGTGTGTTCAATCTCAAAATGTGAGTTTACATTTGTTGGTTTCTTTAGGAGTCAGAATTGACTTGACGGCAGTGGGTTTGGTTTTAGTTTTTATATACAGCTTTAGCCAAATGTTCGTTATGTTAAATTTCAAGACGAAAAATGTCTTCTTAGCAGGAAGAGCTTTTTTAGCTCTGGTGGTACAGTGGTTAAGGCATTGGCTCCTAACCAAAAGGTCAGTGGTTTGAACCCACCAGCCCCTCCAAAGGAGAAAGATGAGGCAGTCTGCTTCTGTACAGATTTGTTGTTGTTGTTATGTGCCATCAAGTCCAACCTGACTCATAGGGACCCTTCCTTGGGTTTCTGGTAGTGTAATGCCTAAGACACTTGACT
>NW_006921735.1:6844802-6849241 GCF_000298275.1 Orycteropus afer afer
GTGTCTGTGTTAATTGGTTTCCCTTTTCTTTGTTGAAGAGGGTCTGTGCAATCCTTCTGCCTAGTCCGCCATCTTGCCCCGCCTCCTTTTTTTTTTTTTAAGACGTGTTTATAAGGTACTGAGTTTGCCTGTACTAGGAATATATTAACAGAAGCCATCTGTCATTTATGCTGTTGGGCAACATCTCTTAATTTCTGCAGTATTGACATTTTGGAGTGCATGATGGATAATTCTTTGTCATGGGAAGGCTGTCCTTTGTGCTGTAGGATGTTTAGCAGCATCTCTGACCTTTACTCATTAGATGCCAGTAGCACCCTCTCCCAATTCTGACAAAGATATCTCCAGATTGCCAGTGTCCCTTGAGGGACCAAAATTCCCAGTTGAGAACCACTGCTGTAGAGGTGGAAGTCCATGGGTGGTGCATATAGTTAAGCCCTTGGGTACTAACCAAGAGGTTGGGGGTTTGAACCCACTGAGAGGTGCTTCAGAAGAAAGGCCTGGTGATCTGCTTCTGAAAGGTCACATCCATGAGAATCCCAGGGAGACTAGCTCTACTGTGCAACATATAGGGTCACCATGAGTAGGAATTGACTCCGTGGCAACTGCTTGGTTTGGTTTTCAATTGATTGTAGAGGATTCCTCACTGTCCTGAAGCTCAATCAAGTGGCCTCTTTGGCCTCTCCCAATTAAATGCTATGAGTCTTTGAACTGTTGGGAAGAGGTCAGCATTTTGGATAGACTTGATTTCTTTCATCTTACTTTTTCTATTTCAACACCAGCAAGTTTCCTTCAATTAAGTTCAATTCAACAAATATTTTTTGAGAGCCAACTCTGTCAGGCACTGTACCCAGTGCACACATCTCCTTTTGACAAGTTTTCCTTTTTAAAGGAAATAAATGAGGAGTGGACCCCTTGATATTCCTTATTCAGATATTCCTTCCTTGCAGAAATTCACACATTTCTTTTTGCCTCAGGAGTAGATCTGATCACTTATTAGGACTGGCTCTGAAAGTATTAGTAAAACATTCTCATTTCCATATTTTAAAATGCAGTAATGAGAAAAAAAAAAAAAACCTGCTTTGTAGAAGACACCAAATAAAACCAAAAATTAGTTGGAAATAAAAGTATGAACTAAACTACATGTGACATACACATTTGCTACAATTAAAATGTAGTTGGAATGGAAAAATTTGGGAACAGGTAAAGGTGATAGTTGAACATGATGAACATAAATTCATCTATATTGTAAATGTGAAGAACGTTGAAATAGCAAATGCTTTGTTACATATATACTTAACATAATTAAAGAGAGGCAGAGAGAGTGGAATTACATTCTTCAAAGAATTTATCAAAAATCAGGTTACATTATGAATATCAAAATTGTAGGGAAAATGTTGTGATGCAAATTTGATTTTGTGCAGTTGGGATTTTAAAAAAATAATCATTTAAACCTGTTAAGTTAGACTCTTAAGAGCTAGTCTGCTGTTCCTTTTTATTGAAGAATCAGGTATTTTAAAACTTTACTGAAATGCAAACTCTGAGTTACTCTATTTTTCAAATAGTATTCTTTTTTTCTATAATGGACAGCATTTTTAATTAAGTTTATCCTTCAAAAGCAATTCTCATTTTTTAAAAAAGTAAGTATCAATTTATACTTTGTGAATTGCATCCTGTCCCCCACAGATAAATATAATAATCACAAAGTGAATAGAATCCCAGCAGGTGTTAAAATTTGAAATATAATATATTGTCATGAAATTATGTTGCTATTGAGTGCCTAAGGCATTTGACTGCTGACCAAAAGGCTGGTGGTTCAAACCCACCAGCCACTCCTCAGAAGGAAGACTGGGCAATCTACTTCTGTAGAGATACCACCTCAGAAACCCAAGAAGGGGTCACTGTGAGTCAGAATCGACACAACAGCAATGAGGTGGTTTTTTTTTGTTTTTGTTAGATGCTGTCGAGTCATTTTCACCCATTGCGATCCCATGAACAACAGAATGAAACATGGCTTAGTTGTGTACCATCTTCACAGTTGTTGCTGTGTTGGAGCCCATTGTTACAGCCACCATGTCAATGACATGAAATTATAGCTATGCATAAATAATAACTGTACTTGTTGGGATAGAATCTGATAACCACACTTTAAAGAAATCTTTTGCAGCAAATTTTCCCAATGCAGTATATCTTTTGATTTCTTGACTGCTGCTGCTGTGAGTGTTGATTATGGATTCAAGTAAAACAAAATTTTTTACTTCAATATTGTTACTTATCATGATGTTGCTTATTAGTCCAGTTGTGAAGATTTTTATTTCTTTATGTTGGGATGTAATGCATACTGAAGGCTTTGATCTTCATCAATAAGTGCTTCAGTTCCTCTTTGCTTTCAGCAAGTAAGGTGGTGTCATCTGCATGTCACAGGTTGTTAATAAGTTTTCCTCCAATCTTGGTGCCACATTCTTCTTCATTGAGTCCTTGTTCTTGGATTATTTATTCAGCATACAGATTGAATAAGTATGGTGAAAGTATAAAACCCTAACACAGACTCTTCTGGTTTTAACTTATGCAGTATCTATCCCATTTTCTGTTCAAACAATTGCCCTTTCGTCTATATATAAGTTCTACTTGAGCACAGTTCAGTGTTTGGGAATTCCCATTCCTTGAAATGTTATCCTTACTTTGTTACAATCCACACAGTTGTATGCTATTGAATACTCGATAAAACATAAACATCTTTCTGGTATTCTCTGCTTTCATCCAAGATCCACATGACATCAACAATAATATCCTTTGTTCCATGTATTCTTCTGAATCTGGCTTGAATTTCTGATAGTTCCCTGTCAATGTAGTGCTACAACCATTTTTAAATTCTCTTCAGCAATATTTTACTGAGGTGTGATATTAATGATACTGTTCAATAATTTCCACTATCCGCTGGATCATCTTTCTTTGAAATGGGCATGTATATTGCTCTCTTCCAGATAATTGGCCATATAATTGTTTTCCAAATATCTTAGCATAAAGAAACAAGCACTTCTAGCATTATGTCAGTTTTATGAAAATCTCAATGGATACTCTGTCAACTCCTGGAGCCTTTTTTTTTGCCAGTGCCTTCAGTGCAGTTTGGACTTCTGCCTTCACTATCATCGGTTCTTGATCATATGCTACCTCCTGAAATGGTTGAACATCAACCAATTATTTTTTGTGCAGTGACCGTATATGCTTTCCATTTTCTTTCTATGCTTCCTGCGTCATTCGGTCTTTCAGGGCTCTTAATTTTTTCTTCAGTTCTTTCAGCTTGAGAAATATATTAAAAAAATTTCCCTTTCAGTTTTCTAACTCTAGTTTTTGCACATTTCATGATAAGACTTTACTTTGTCTTCTTGTGCCATGCTTTGAAATCTTCAGTCCAGCTCTTTTACTTCATCATTTCTTCCATTCATCCAAAAGCAAGTTTGAGATTCTCTTCTGGCATCCTTTTTGGTCTTTTCTTTCTTTCCTGTCTTTTTAATGACTTTTGCTTTCTTTGTGCATGATGTCTTTGATGTCATCCCAAGTTGTCTAGTCTTTGATCATTAGTGTTTAATGCATCGAATCTATTCTTGAGATGGTCGCTAAATTCAGGACGTATTTTCACTCTCATGGACTTGTTTTCATTTTCTTCAGTTTCAACTTGACCTTGCATGTGAGCAATTGATGTTCTGTTCCACAATTGGCCTGGCCTTGTTCTGACTGATAACATAGGGCTTCTATATTGTCTGTTTTCACAGATGTAGTTGATTTGATTCCTGTATAGCCACTCCTCGGAAGGAAGGTTGGGCAATCCTACTTCCTTAGTGATACTGCCTCAGAAACCCAAGGAGGGGTTGCTATGAGTTGGAGCCGACTCGACAGCACATAACAACAACAACAACAACATATTCCATCTGGTGAGATCCATGTGTATAGTCATCATTTATATTGTTGAAAAAGGCATTTCTTATGAATAAGTGGTTGGTCTTGCAAAATTCCATCATGTGATCCCTGGGGTCCTTTCAGTCACCAAGGTTGTCTCTTCCAACTATTGATCCTTCTTCTTTTTTTTCCAACATTCACATTTCAATTGCCAGTAATTATCAATGCATCTTCATTACATATTTGATCAATTTCAGACTAAAAAAAAAATGGTAAAAATCTTCTAGTTCTTTATCTTTTTCCTTACTGGTTGGTGGGTATATTGGAATAATAGCATATTAGCTGGCCTTCGTTATAGGTGTATAGATATTATCCTATCACTGACAGTGTCATACTTCAGGATAGAGCTTGAAATGTTCTGTTTGACAATCAATGCAATGCTATCCCTCTTCAATTTGTCATTCCTACCATGTAAGATCATATAATTGTGCATTTCAGAATATCCAATACCAGTCCATTTCAGCTCACTGATGCCTAGTATATCA
>NW_006921735.1:6849756-6857635 GCF_000298275.1 Orycteropus afer afer
TTATTCTGCAGAGCAGTTGATGGGTTCAAACCATGACCTTTAGGTTAGCAGCTAAGTGCTTTAACCACTGTACCAGCATCTTCCCTAGAAATAGTCATAGAAGAACATTTTTAAATATTTTGAATAACAATAATTTTATTTCATTCACTGCATTCAATAACTTGAGTGTTTGTTTACTGTAGGCTTGGCACTATGATAAAACAAAAAAACCAAACCCTTTGCCCTCAATTGATCTTAACTCATGGCAACTATGTTTTGCAGAATAGAACTGATCTGTAAGTTTTTCCAACTGTAATCTTAATAGAAACAGATCACCAGGCCTTTCTTCTGCGATGCCAGTAGATGGGTTCAAACTGTCAACCTGTAGGATAAAAGTCAAGTGGAAGCCCTTCGTGCCACCTATGGACTTTTGACACTATGAAAAGCTTTTTCAGTGAAGCATAGAGTTGTACTGCTAGGAACAAAACCACTTTTCTTCATAAATCAAGTATTCTTAATTAAAGAATGAGAGTTTCAACTCAGTGTTTCCTTTTTTAATTTCCCTGCCAGGAAACTGAGAGCTAATTTATAGCTCAATCGCAACCGTACCTTTTCTAAACCAAATTTTCTGGAAATTTTCTCTCCTTTTATACAGTTCTTAACCTTTCATCCTTTCTAAAATTAACCTATTATATATGGCTTATATGCTTCAGAAATACATTTTGGAAGTATTTGGGCTAAAAATTCCTTTGCCAGATGTTCCATGATTGCTGTCCTAATGTGCCTGTAACATTAATTTGGTGGAGTCTTTTCAATTCTATGGGTATGAATTTCCTCTGAAATTTTGCTTCAGAAAATTGAGGTGGTTGATTAAGTGATTCCCAAAGGTTGGTCCGCAGGCCAGCTGCAACAGTCACAGCTAGAAGCATGTTACATCAGTGTCTTTGGGTTGGGGCCAAGGTACCAGGTGATGCTCGGGTCCAGCAAGTTTAGGAACCCCTGACCAGATGGTCTCTTAGATGTCCTTTGGCAGTGGCTTTATGCAGCTTTTGGAGCCCTGGGCTCTGGTGGATGGGATATGAACCAGCATCCAGGGAAAGACTTTCACATAGGCTGGTGACACTAAAGGGAAAGTGCCTCCAGTCATGAGTTTTTCCCAGCTTTTGCAGACTTCCACCTCCACAGTTGTATTGAGTGCCTCTCTCTGGGTACCCCTGTGCACTTTGTGCACAGCTCCATTGTAGCATTTATCCCTTAGCATTGGAATTGCAATCATACGTTTCCACTTAATTCAAGGGAACTCTATGAACAGATCTAGATGTAGGTCTGAGAGAATGTACATCTCTAACACCACAGCTAAACACATAGTAGGCAGTCCATAAATGCCTGAATGAATGAATGAACTATTGAGAGAAATCCTTCAGAAATACCCCGATGGGCTCTGCTTTAGAATAAATGATAAACTACTGTGGTTGTAGTCAGAATGAAGTTTGGGTCACATATCAAATCTAAGTCGTTGGCCTGTTGGTTTAATGTCACTGATCTCATTCAAAGTATGCCTGAAGCCTCTGTTTGTGGAACTTGTGGCTTATATAAGGAGGTCTGGTGGCATAATGGTTAAAGTACTTGGCTGCTAACCAAATAAAGTTGGCAGTTCAAATCCACCAGCCTCTCTGTGGGAAAAAGATGAAGCAGTCTGCTTCTGTAAAGGTTTACAGCCTTGGAAACTATGGGACATTCTATTCTATCCTATAGGATTGCTATGTGGCGGAATCAGTCCAACGACAGTGGGTAGTGGTAGTGGTGGTAGGGCTTCTATTGAAAAGGGCCCTTAACTTTCTAAGAGGATGATCTTAAGACCCTTTGATTTAAGACTTCTACACTTGGGACTGTTGTTTGCTCTGTTTGATTCTGTCAAATGTAAGTCTGTTTTCTTCTATTAGTTCAAATAAAGGACACTCTCACTAACCAGAGAAGTGACTGATTCCATTGTTTACACTTTTTAAAGCAAATGCAGATAGATGGAAAATAAAATGTGATGTTCATCCACCATCATCCACTTTACAATGCCTTATGATCTCTTCTTAGCCTTACTAGTGACCCATGTGTTTCTAGTATAATATGTCATGTTTACTTTTTAGTAAATTGCTACTTACATTGAGAAAGTAAGTAGAGAAATAAATCATTAATCTAGGAAAAATCATTATTTCTGAAACTTAAGTTTCAACTATTTGATAGAAAACTGTGTTAAAATAAAGGTGTTATAATTTTAAATGTATGATCAAGATTTCTGATCTGATTTTTAATGCTCACATTTTAGTGCTTTTTTATATTAATTTCCTCATTTCATTTACTTTTTGGTAAAGTAATAGATTTAATTTTCTTATATATACTAAGGGCACTTTCTTATTATAGTCTTTATTTACAGTCTTCAAATTCCAATCATCATATATCAGATTTTTATTCAATGTTAGTCAAGGTAATTATTTCATGATTGAGACTTTAAAAAATTATACATTTCAGATCATCTGTAATTTCTTACAGTAATGAAATACCCTCAAACCATCCCATTATTCACTCAATATATATGTTAAAAATATAAAAAGCAAGTTGTTGTTGAGGAGATTCCAACTCATGGTGACCCTGTATTTTCAGAAACGAACCGTGCTATATAGGATTTTCAGTGGCTGAGTTTTCATAAGTAGACTGGCAGCCATTTCTTCCACAGGGCTTCTGGGTATACTTGAAACTTGAACCTTTTGGTTAACAGCCAATCCCTGGCACCACCCAGAGATTGCCAAAATATATGTAAAGTAGATATAATGCAACATAATGGTGATTATTAGTAGGTATGGCCTCCCATGGGGAATCAAGCATGGATCTGTAGGGAGTTATGCCTCTTCTCATTATACTACACTAGAATGTTTCCAGTAGAAGAGGGAGTAGATCTACTTTCACTTGAAGAATATCATCTGAAGACAGGGCTTAAGTGGGAGACAGCCTATAAGATCCTATTTGATAAAAAGCATTCTCTATTTGTCCACAGCATCCATTTAAGCTGTCAGGGAGGGATTTACATTTTCATCCAGTAACAGCTTTCCTTCTGGGTTCTGAACAAAGAAAGTATTAGGGCATAATAAGGCCTTAAATGTTTTTACTACTTTTAAATTAGTAGACCAAAATCAACATGGCAAAGGCATGTGGCCAAGTAATTAGGCAAACTCCTTCCATAGTGTCTAGTTTTGATTAATTTGTTTAGATTTAGTTTTATAGTGAAGTTATGTGGAACCAAAGCAAGTGTATCGAAGTTATTAAATTGTAACACTTGAAATGGAAGAACTGTGTTTATTAGTTCCTGCTGTGGACAAAGCTGTGATCTTTGAAAGTTATTGAGAGATTTGAAAATTTTTATTAAGAATATGGAATGCTGCAGGCTTCTTGGTACAAGATACCTACCAGTGTTGGCATGAAATCTGGTTCCTTAGGTGATGTGACAAATGCAATAGTTTGTGGGAACCAGTGACCTCAAGATGACACTTGATGATCTAATAGAGTGTATTTCAAGATCCTCATTTCCAGACATATGAGGATGTATTATAAAAGGGGAGTTCCCTGCGTGGTGCACATGTGTTCAGCTGCTAACCAAAAGGCTGGTCTTTCTAGTCCATTCACACAGGCAGCTCGGAAGAAAGGCCTGGAGATTTACTTTGGAAAAATCTGCCACTGAAAAGCCCATGGAGCACAGTTCTACTCTGACACACATAGAGGCACCATGACTTGGAAGTGACTGTAGGACAACTGGTTTTTGTTATAAAAGAAGCAAAACTGACTTTTGTCCTTGTGTCAGCTCCCCAACCCCGTTCACATACACAGTTCTGAATCTCTGGAAAATGCTTTCCAATAGAAACTCCTGTTAGTTCTTTCTCCGGGGACCCATGTTGTCTTGCCTACTTTCCAGTTCTGTATACACTGTAATTCTCAATCTGGAAAAGAAACTCCCTAGGTTTCAGCTGTACCCGATCCTTATCCTATTCTGGATTTTAAAAAGTCTAGTCTCAAATTTCCCCCTTTTTCAGCCTATACTGTATGAAATGGGACATTTTTGTGTGTTTAGCACGACTGCTGTGACAGCCCGTCTGAACACCTGCAGTACTTTAAATGGCTGGCTTTGGACCCCTGGCTTTTCATTTTCTGAATCTCAGAGCGTCAGAGTTTCTCTTTAGTCAAATCTGCCAAGCATATCTTTACTCTTCTGATAATACATATATATGAATGCATAAGATGAAACATGTTTTGCTTTATATCAGTCTGAATCTTTGAGAGTTAAATATTCTTTTATCTACAAGCAGCCAGAAAACCACTTCCCCAACTATTTTAGTGAACTTGGGATGGGAGAAGAAAGGTGTATTTGGGTAATGAAGCTCAAGCCAGGATCCTCTTTCCTCTGAGCTTCAAATGACACAGGAAACACCCTTGAGATTTCCAGCATACTCTCTCAGAATAGCACTCATTTCTGTGCCACAGAACATGCTTCAGCATCTTGCTTCAAACCAACAGGAGGTACGGCAGATGTATTAGTAAATCGTAGAGATTTCAAAATCATAAAGAAATGCAGCCAAATAACATTGAAAAGCACTGATACAGACATGTGACTGGGAGTCTGCTGTGACCTCTGATTGGGAGACATGGTGAAGGAACTGGGCATCAGATTTGCGTCACTGCTAGAGCAGTTGACAACGGTAGATGATAGGCAAGATCGGGTAATACACATGGAAGGAAATGGTTTGCCTAGGTAGGGGTTAGTCATGGACAGCCAGGTATATTCTGGAAACTACGTTCATTAGAGAATTAGGCAGAGCAAAGGCAGGGAACAGCTGGATATGCTCAAATGTAGGTGAGGATCGGGACACATGAAGTCAGTAGGTCAGGCACTGGGACAAAAGCTTTGGATCTTTGTGGATCTCTAACTCGCTGTAGAGCTAGCTCAAAAAAAAGCACAAAGAAGCCCCAATCCAGTTGCCATTGAGTGATTCTGTCTCATGACAACCTCATGTGTCTCAGAGTAGAACAGACCTCCGTCAGATTATCAATGACTGATTTTTCAGAAGTAGATTACCAGGGCTTTCTTCCAAGGAGCCTCAAGGCAGACTTGAACCTTCAGTTAGCAGCCAAGCATATTAAATTTTTGTACCACCCATGTACAAGAGCCAGCACCCTTAAAGCCCCTTAGGGTAGATGTGTACCTTGCAGGGTTATGAATCTATTGGAGGCCTGTAGATGCAGAACCTGGATTTTGTCATGTGGCTGCTCTTGCCCTGGATATTTGCTAGGCAAAGGAAGCTCAGGCCTTTGTCCTGAAATCAGTTCCTGTGAAGAATTGGAACTATTGTTTTCTCACAAGCTTTTGGTTTCAGAAAGAAGGCCCACATCTGGTGAGTGAGAACTTGGTCTGTGAATCTGGTATATTAATTTAAGAAAGTAGTTCCCAAATTTTACTGCATGTAAGAACAATGTGGGAAAGATTGCTAAGAATCCAAGTTCTTGGACTCCTGCTTGGGAGACAGACACTGTTTGTAAGTTGGAGCCTAGGAATCTGAATTTTAAGAAACATCTGTTGTTATTGTTAGCTGCAGCTGGGTAGGTTTTGACTCATGGTGACCCCATATGCGATAAAACGTTACTCAGTCCTGCACCATCTTCATGATAATCGGTGTCCTCAGATTCACTGTTACAGCCGTTGTGTATTTTGAGGGCCTTCCAGTCGAGGGGGGGCTCATCTTCCAGCACTGTGTCAGACATTATTCTGTTGTGGTCTGTAGGATTTTCATTGGCTAATTTTCAGAAGTAGATTATCAGCCTTTCTTAATATGTTGTTATGTTCTCTAGAATTTATTTTCAATTCGTATCAAGCCCATGTGACACAGTAGGCACCTTGCTTTTTTTTTTTTTTTTTCCCCTCATCAGTCCCCAGCAAGACCCCACAGAGTAAGTGTTTTTATTCAAACGTATGAATAAAGAGACTGGTACTGAGAGAAAATGAGGGACTTTTCACACTTTCATGTCTAATAAATATGATCTGAGTGAGAGAGAAAGTATATGAAAGTCCTTGTGTTTCCTAACTTATCATATTGTTAAATATAAACCAAAAATAAACCATTGCCATTGAATCGATTCCAACTCATAGTGACCCTACAGGACAGAGTAGAACTGCCTCATAGAGCTTCCAAGGTTGTAAATCTTTATGGAAGCAGACTGCCACATCTTCCATGGAGGAGCTGGTGGTTTCAAACTCTCAGTTGGCAGCATAGGAGGACTTTAAAGCCATGTTGCTAGCTAGAATTGAGTCACGCGTTATTGCTATAGTCTCAAAATGTATTTTTATCCCTTTGAGCCTACATTTCATAGTTTAATGAATCTTTGAGAGCAAACTTAATGTATTTAAAAAAAAAAAAAAACACCAAACTCATTGCCCTCGAGTCGAATCCTAGTGACCCCTCCTTGGGTTTCCCGAGGCTGTATCACTACAGAAGTAGATTGCCTAATCTTCCTTCCAAGGAGTGGCTGGTGGGTTTGAACTGCCAGCCTTCTGGTTAGCAGTCAGATGCCTTAGGCACTATGCCACAATCTCAAATACTCCTGAAGTTATCTCTCCACAGACTGAATGATGTTGTTAGTATTAAGTCTTAAATTTAGTATTGAGTGTTCCAATTTAAATTCATTATTCCTTATAGAGGACTCTGGTGGCAAAGTGCTTAAGACATTTGACTGCTAACCGAAAGATTGGTGGTTCCAGTGCACCAGCCGCTAGGTAGAAGAAAGATGGAGCAATCTACTTCTGTAAAGATTTACCACCTCAGAAACCCAAAGACGGTTGCTATGAGTTGGAATCAACTCAATGGCAGTGAGTTAGGGTTTTTTTTTTTTTTTTAATTCCTTACAAATAAGAATTGATACTACCTTGTTGCTGTTGTTGTTGTTGTTATGTACCATTGAGTTGGACCCCACTCATAGCGACCCTTCCTCTGGTAGCATAGTGCCTAAGGCACTTGGGTTTCTGAGGCAGTTACTATGGAAAAAATACAGTAAAATTATTATTATTTTTTTTAACTTTTGCCTAAGACATTTGACTGCTAACCAGAAGGCTGGAGGTTCAAACCCACAAGCCACTCCTCAGGAGAAAGACTGGCCAACCTACTTCCGTAGATATACTACCTTGGAAACACAAGGAGGGGTTGCTGTGACTCAAATTCGACTCGATGGCAGTGGGTTTATTATGATTGAGATAATGGTTTATAGAGCAAAATCAATTTTTTTTGCCAGTGTTACCTCCCCTCCCCTCCCACCCCTGGTAACCAACAAAGTGTCCTTCCATGTATAAACCTTTCCTTGACCTTTTACAATAATGAACTATATTTGTCCTTCTGTGATTGACTTATTTCACTCAGCATAATGTCCTACAAGTTCATCCATGTTAGGTGGTGTTTTGCAGATTCTACATTATTCTTTAGTGTTGTATAGTATCCCATTGTGTGTATGTACCATAGTTTGGTTATCCATTCTTCTGTTGATGGGCACCTATGTTGTTTCCATCTTTTTGCTATTGTAAATAGTGCTGCAGTGAACATGGATGGGCATATATCTGTTCTTGTCCTGACTCTCACTTCTTTAGGGTATATAACTAGCAATGGGATTGCTGGGTCAAATGGTATTTCTAATTCCAACTTTCTAAGGAATCACCATACTGCTTTCCATGGTGGTTGTACCATTTTACAGTCCCACCAGCAGTGTATGAGAGTCCCAATTTCTCCACATCCTCGCCAGCATTTGTTATTTTCTGTATTGTTGAACTTTGCCATTAGTGCCATTAGTGCTGGGGTGAGATGGTATTTTTTTTTTTTTT
>NW_006921735.1:6861410-6880822 GCF_000298275.1 Orycteropus afer afer
AAAATGTCCTCCAATATATAAACCTTTCCTTAACTTTTACAATAACGGACTAATACAATATTTGTCCTTTTGTGACTGACTTACTTCGCTCAGCATAATGTCCTCCAAGTTCATGAGAATTTAATTTTTAGAAGGTCCCATTCATCTACTTGATCTTCTGCTGTTTGTGCATTTTGGGTTAGGCTTGACAGTCCGTTTATGCCATAAATTAGGGGCCCTATATTTCCTGCAGTTTTTCTTTGAGGAACTTTATAGTTTTAGGTTTCACATTTAAATCTTTGATCCATCTGGAGTTAGTTTTTGTGTATGGTGTGAGGAACAGATCTTGTTTCATTTTTCTGCAAATGGATCTCCAGTTTTCCAACACCATTTATTAAACAAACATTCTCTTCCTCATTTAATGGCTTTTGGCCCTTTGTTAAAAATCAGCTGACTACAGTGGATGGAAGCTCTGGTAGCATAGTGCCTAAGACACTTGACTGCTAACCAGAAGGCTGGCAGTTCAAACCCACCAGCCTCTCCTCAGAAGGAAGGTTGAGCAATCTACTTCCGTAGTGATACTGCTTCAGAAACCCAAGGAGGGGTCGCTGTGAGTCAGGTCTGCCTTGATGGCACATAACAACAACAACAACAACATAGGTCAGTGGATCTATTTCTGGGTTCTCAATTCTTTTCCATTGGTCTGTGTGGCTGTCTGTTTTGACTATTGAGGCTAGTAAGATTAATTTTAAAAAAAGAAACCTTAACAGGATTAAGAGGGGGTAAACAATTTAATGATAAAGTTAATATAGTTGTTATAATTCATCATAAAGGCTATGATTATTTTATCTAATATATGAGAAAATATGATTAAATTATACATTTCATTTGAGGAAGGAATGTACAGATTACTCAGAGAGGCATAGCTTTCCCTGGTTCCAGATTCTGAGAGAATTTTTTATTTAGGGTATCTTAAAGATGTAAAATAAATGTATTGTTCACAACAACTGCATAACCAATATAGAAATAAAACTTAGATAGCTGTTTTGAATAAAACCTGACAGATTGGAGCCATAATAATAAAAAAAAGGTAATTTAGTACACATAGTTATTTGAGATGATATTATAATGTAGGCAATTTATATTCTAATTCTCTTGAGGATGTGTTAGAGAACCAAAAGAAGTGTGTAGATAACTTGCTCCTGGAATTATTTTCTCTGTTATCCTTCTGATCTGGGCTTGTGGGAGCCATTGGGACAGAGAGAACATGGTATATTCTTTAACATAATATTCTCTACTGCTCATTGATTCCTTGCACAAATATGTGTTTCCAAGTGCAAGATATCTTGGAACACATGACAACTAGATATCTGCTCTCCTGAGGCTATGCTATCATGGAGAGACAGAAAATAATAAGTAAATAAATCATCAGGACATGTCAGACAATAAAAGATACCATGCAGAAAGAAACGAAGGTAATGAGAAACAGATTGGGTGGCAGGTAGGGGAGGAATTTGCAAGGGGGTGCAGTTTTATATAAGATGGAAAGAGAAGGCCTATCATGACATTGAGTTGAGACCACAGTGAAATGAAGCCATGGGAATATCCAAGAAAAGCCATTCTTTTCTCATGTAGAGGGAAGAGAAAATACAAAAGGGTCCTAAGACATGAACAAATTTGGGATACTTTTTTATTTCCTATTGAGAGATATGAATAGACTTAGCTGACAACAGCACCAAAATAGACTAAATTTTAAAGAAGGATGTTAAAGCTCATCCTAATGTTAGACCATTTAACATTATCTGTTCTTCAAGAAACTTTGGCTTCACCTGATGGTGGTGCTATTATGATGCAGCTTTTGGAAAAGGTTTAATAAACAGGAGACTGTGTTCTTGAATGATGAAAATAGACTTACATTTTTCTTGACTATTTTTCCCTAAGACTGGGATGATTACAATAGGAACAAACTTCCTTCTAAAAAAGTATTAGATTGAATAACATAAACTGATATTAATTTTAAAAACAAAAATTTTAAAAGCTAGAAATAATTACTGAAATGAAGTGTTGAAAGAACCCAGTAAATGAATGGGCCTACCATTGTAAAACAACCTGTGGGCTAAATTATAATTTATCTACAGGGAATCAGATCTGACGTAAAGAATGAAATGAAGGAAATAATCAGAATGGCCAAGGGCAGCATTTAGACATTAGCAGAAAGAAGTGATAGGTAGTCTTTTTACCAATCTAGCAAGAGGCTTAGGACCATTGGTTTTGTAGCATTATTTCCCAGAACTAGAAAGCTCTGTGGGAGCTCTGGTAGCATAGTGGCTAAGACACTTGCCTGCTAACCAGACGGCTGGCGGTTCAAACCCACCAGCCACTCCTCAGAAGGAAGGTTGGGCAATCCTACTTCCGTAGTGATACTGCCTCAGAAACGCAAGGAGGGGTCGCTATGAGTCGGGGCCGACTCGACGGCACATAACAACAACAACAACAACAGAAAGCTCTGTGTTATCACCCTCCAGTTATGTCACATACCGTTCACCAAACAAATAAGTCCCCAAACTTGTCAAAGTTCTAACAGCTAAGCCTAATGCCTTCCATGCAGGTTTATTTATCTATTTTTTCATGAAATAACAAAACATCTGTTAGAAAATTTTTGGTAAAATAAATTCTTTGTATAATTTGGCTCAGTGCAGTCAGCTGAATCTTGGTGAGTTTCTTCTATGTTTCCTAAACAACCTAAAAATGACTTTTCTTTCCAGTTAGATTTATGGTGTTCAGAGATTGTCTTAGTTTAGACACAAAATGTTCTCTTAAGTTTCTCAGATCCTTCAGCCAAAGGATTGGTTTATGTCACACAATGTGAAAAGTCACAAAACAGTTTATGGAGCTAGACCTCACCACTGTTATTCACAATTATACTTAATTTGCAAGCATAGCCTCAACACTTCTGTGCTAATGCAGTTTGTGAAATTATTTTGCTTGTCATGAAGTTGTGCAATGTATATCCTTTGCCTTTTAGTTTAATTTTAAGTTTTCTTTTTGTTGTGGTAAATATATATGTAACAAAACATTTGCAGTGTCAGCATTCTTCATGTATACAATTAATTGGTCTCAAATATGTTTATCACATTGTTCAACCATCAATATTATTTGTTTCCAGATTTTTCTATTTTCCTTAGCAAAAGCTCAGTTCTCTTTTAACTTAAGTTTTGAAGACATGTTATAGTCCAGTGGACTTATCATAATGTGATAAGTTCTATAATGAACTTATCATTGTTCTATAATGTCCTTTTAAGAAAGGACTATGTTCTATGTCCTATTCATCTTTGTGCCCCTAGTACTTAAGCCTCTTGTGGCCTCAGTAAATATTTGCTGAATGAATGAATGAATGACTAGACAAATTAATGAGGACTCACTCTCCTGGTATGAGTCTAGAGCTCTCCTTTTGTGAGATCTGTGGTATTTGTGCCTTTTTACAAATTGGCAGTTTACCAGTGAGATACCCTGGATAGATTTCTTTTTTTCTTATTTCATGAGCTTCTTTTATTTTAATATCCAAAAATAATTAATTATTTATTCTTTATTGTTTATGCTACAAATGCATTTGAGCTATAGATTAAACTCACTGCCATAGAGTAGGACTCACAGCATTCCCTTCTTGGGTTCCTGAGGCAGTATCACCATGGAAGTAGATTGCCCAACCTTCCTTCCAAGGAATAGCTGGTGGGTTTGAACCTCCAGCTCTGGTTAGCAGTCAAATGCCCTAGGAATTACACCACCAGAGCTATAGATTAGTGTTCAGAATTACAGTATTTGCATATATATATATATATATATATATATATATTTAAACTCCATCCAAATCCAAACCCACTGCCATTGAGATGATTCTAACTTATAGCAACCCTCTAGGGCAGAATAGAGCCTGCCCCTTAGGGTTTCCAAGGCAGTAAATCTTTATAGAAATGCACTGCCTCATCTTTCTCCCACAGAGTGGCTGGTGGGTTTGAACCACTGACCTTTTAGTTAGCAGCCCAGTGTTCTAACCCCAGCAACACTGGAGCTCCTTTTTTTTCCACTACTGAGAGATAGTAGAAGTATAACATATGACTTCCACATTCACAAAATGACTTTTTTTGGATAAAGCAAGTGATGAACCATAAAAAGAAACATCATTTCAATCTTCACATGGAAAAGAATAAAATCATAAGAAAATCTGTGTTTTAGAAGTATTAAAAGATTGTATTATTATTTTCATTCTGTAGGAGCCTCAAGTTACTTTGAATATCATTGTATCACTTCTGTTTTTTTTTTTTGTGTAAAAGCAAGAGAAAAAAAGTGTTTTAATCAATCAATAAAACACCTACTTTGTTCTTCCACTACCTTCCCTGAGATCACAGGTAATGGACAACTGTGGCCCTAGCTTCTCAGCCTCAACTCCACTGCCAAGGTTCATTTAAAAAAGCAAAACAAAACAAACCCTTTATATAAGTGATGCACTCCCTGGTGTTGGTTTGATTTAGATACCAGAAAATGTTTGTGCTGGTCTTAAATTAAGTTGGTAGAGAAATGTTTGCTCATTTAAATTCATGAGGAACAAAACTTAGACTGTGCTGTTTTCATAAGAGAAATATTTCATGTCAATGCGATTTATTATTTCACTCTGACATTATAAACTGTAATTTTAACTATTTGTGATTTAAAATTATCACTATTTTTTTTTGTTTTTTGGTCTGTAGTTCAAGCAACTGTCATCAAAACCTTGAATGTTTTTGCTTTTTTATTTTTAAATTAAGAGTTGTATGTAAGATAAGGAGGCAGTACCATAAGGCCCCTAACAACAATAACAGATGTCCAACTGATCCTAGCTTCTCTACAGTTACTGATAATCTGCTATTCCTTGATGTCATCTGCCCTCAGTCTTTCTCCTTTGGGTGCTCCAGACTTCCTTTTTCTTCTTGAGCCTCCCGTTCTTTAAGGACCTGTTTGAACATGCTTCTCAGTCACTCCTTGTGCACAATTCTTGTTCTTAGGTCTAGCTTCTTCCAAGATGTGAAGGAAAGAGCTCTTCCTGGCTCCAGCTCCACCATGTAAGACCAGTGAATCAAGCTCACTTCCTTATTGGTGGGGTGAGGGAGCATCTCTAAGTGCAGACTGCTGCTTACAGGGACCACTTCCAGTCTCCATGCCCACATGCAGTGGACAATGAAGTGCTCAAGTGTTCCTCTAGAGTCCTGGATTCTTGGCCACTCAACCTTTAGAGTACAAGTGTAGAAATATATGCCCAGCTATCAGCTCTCCATGTGTGGTAGGGAAAGCTAAGCAAACAACTGCAGCTGCTACAATAATGAAAACTGAGCCTGATTGTACCCATGTCTCTGTCTCTACCACACCTGACAGGGAACCCTCTTAGAACATTGCTTATTTACAACTATACCTGGATTTGCCAAGTCCCCTCTTTACTGGGAAAACTGAATGAATAATGATTCTTGTCTTAAGTGAGAAGGAAGGAGTGATGAGTCATTTCTTAAAACAGGAACAGATAGGACATAGGGTTTTGTCTGGAAACTAACACACACACTGCTTTCTAAAGTGGTTCTACCAATTTATGCTCTAACCAGCAATGTGTAAGAGTGTTCATGTACATCAATTCTTCCCAATACATGGATGGATATGTAACAGAGGCTTCTGTCTATGATTATTGGTGAAGGTGAATATGTTTTCAAATATGACTGGCCATTCAAGTTTCCTCTTCTGTGCTTTGCCTATTTATATCCTCTGTTTTTGGTTTTTTTTTTTCTGGTTGGTGGGGAGCCTGGTCATTTGCAACTTTTGGTTATGGATTTGAAGTTACTAGTGATATTCTTTGTCATAGCAGAAAAATATTAGAGAAAATTAAAAGTGCATCAAGAAGAGAATGGATAAATTGTGGTATATTCATATATAGAACAAAATTATAGCAGTAAAAATAAATATTTCATAATGGAAGAATCTTGGAAACATAATGCTGGATTAAGCAAACAAGTTGCAAATGGATATTCATAGTAAAATATGAAAAATTCCACACAAGGGTACTGTATAATTTCAGGACAACTATTACCTCTAGGATGAAAGACAGGGGAATTGGGTTGCTTAGCAGGGAGAAGGAAGCCAGCAGGACAGTACTTTAATTGCATATATAATGTTTTATTTCTTACATTTTATATACTTCATAATTGCAAAATGATTAGTGGTCAGAATTGCACTTGGTGACTTACAGGCAGTCTAGTCAAACAAAACGACATGGCTGGTGCCTACTCCAGCAAGAAGTAATCAAAATGACCATCTACAGATTGTGAAATTCTGCTGGCAATGTTGAAAGTTAGAGGAATTGGAGGCAACACAGGTGGCACAAGGCAACTGGATTCTTTTTCCTTGTGTGGTAGTCTAAATTGACTAAATTGGCAGCTTGGCTCATTCTGAGAAGGCAAAAGGGGATGCTCCAAGTTGAGTCTGCAACAGCAGTCAAGACCACCAAATTCTTCAATCTCATCAGTTTTGACTTAATAACCGAGTGTCTGTGAGTACCTCTGTAGATGTCCTCATGACACCCATCAGTTCCTCTGACACTATATTTTCCCATGCTTATTCACCAATGGAAACTCAAAACAAGGACAAGCTATTAGGCAGAATAGCCAGCCACTCTGTGTACTGCGAAGAGGCAGGAAGTTCACTTGCCTACAGGTGCACAGCATGCAAGGATATTAATTCTGCACATGAGAACTTCCCTTAAGAAGAAATTGGCCGAGACTTTCCATGTTCTCACATTATATTTGGTTCCAGCCATATAAAGAACTAAAGGTGACCTATGCCTGATTTCAGGGTGAGTCTCTTGACATCTGACAAGGTTACACAAAACTTTCATGGCCAAGCTCTGTGCAGTAGGTCTAACTATCCACCTGACCAAGACTGCCCAGTGGATAAGAGTATTGCTAATCCTAAAAAACTAACCAAAACCAAACCCACTACCATTGAGTTGATTCTGACTCACAGAGACCCTATAGCACAGAGTAGAACTTCTCCATAGGTTTTCCAAGGCTGTGTGTAAACCTTTATGGAAGCAAACTGTCTCCTTTCTCTCCTGCATAGAGGCTGGTGGGTTTGAACCATTGATCTTTTGGTTAGCAGTCGAATGCTTTAATCACTGCCCAACCAGTGCTAATCCTCTGGAAAGTAATCTTCCTTGAGAACAAAAATATTGAACTGAGCCTATGAGAAGATGACAATGTACTACTGCTCTCTGCTCTTCTTGTTCTCTCTTAATTAAAGCTCCACAACCCTGTGACAACTAAAAAATCCCTACCAACAGTTTCACATTGCAATTCTACTGTTATAATTTTCTCTACCCAACAGACGGTTCCAGTGCCACTACATTAGTTTCATTTATTTTCCCGCCCAAATAGATTCCCTACAAATAAATAGACAAGGAGACCATAAAGATCATGTTCTGCATCATGAAAATGATTGTGTGATAGATTCCTGACAAGTAGGTTCTCTTTACTTCTAGCCTTCCAACAAATGTCTCTTTAAATATATAGATACCTATCCAAATCAGGGAGCTCTGGTAGCATAATGCCTAAGGCACTTGACTGTTAACCAGAAGGCTGGCGGTTCAATCTCCCTAGCCACTCCTCGGAAGGAAGGTTGGGCAATCTACTTCCTTAGTGATATCACCTCGGCAACCCAAGGAGGGGTCGCTATGAGTCGGGTCCGACTCGACAGCACATAACAACAACAACACCCCCCAAATCAAAGGTTCATCAAATACATTATATCTGCTTCCCAACCAGGGTTTAGCTAAATCTCAATTTATTTGAGTATTCTCCTGTTCATGGGCATTTGTAACTAATTATTAAACAATCATGTGGTGAACATTCCAGTCCTCTGGCCTGGCAAAGTCATGTCAATTCAGTCTCAATGAAGCCTAATAAAAATTTGGCAGGAAGAAAAAATTGGTGGCCTTGCCCACAGAACTTGTTGAAAGGTAGTGTGTGTGTGTTTGAGGTTGGTTTTTGTTGGGCACAGAGTTGGAAGAGGGCCTGGTTTATTAGAAACAAACAGCCAGAAGGGCTTATGCCTTGCCTCTGAGACTGTGGTTTGGCATCATCTAAATGGACCAGTGTAGAGGACCACTGAAGGGCCAATGGAACCACTGAATGTAATCTCAGAGTTCTCATTGTCCACATGGCACATTTTGTCCCTAGATGTGACCTGATACATCCCATGGTTGTGAGGCCATCATGATAGTAATGGATTGTCTCTGGAATATGGCACCACTGTGATGCTAGAAGACCTGCTGTGTATCCTGGCTAACTCTAGGAAGAGTGTGGGTCAGAAAAGTGGTCACAAATCTCACCACACATGTATGTAAGTGTCCCTTAGGGCCTTTTATCTGATATCAGCTAAACCCTGCCTGGTCCCCTTGCTCCTGAGACAGGGACCTGAGGCAGGGCTTGGAGAGTACCTTCTCTTCTTGAAGTTGACCCAGCTTGACCATAAAAATGTATACAAACCACTTATAAAATTTCTTTATGCATATTCTCTCTTTCTCCGGAATTTGTTTAGGCTGCCTCTCTCGAGATTCTCCAGTTTCGGCTTATTGCCTTCATTTATCAAGTCTTGTACTTGTTTTTATATTCACACTTCACTTCTCGTGACCTCAGGCCTTCCCTGCTCTGACCATCAACTCTGGATTTAGTTCTTCAGGGTGACACAAACATTCTCCCTCTGACATGATGTTTGAGGTTATGTGAATGGTTTGGAGTCAGATGCCATGGATTCTTTAACTAGCTTTGGTATTTACCAGTTACTCCATGTTTCCATTTATCAAATGTTTTATGAATGTGATATATACCAGGTACTGTGTTCTGGTGGCATAGTGCCTAAGGCATTTGACTGATAACCAGAAGGTTGGTGGTTCAAACACACCAGCCACTCCTTGGAAAGAAGGTTGGGCAATCTACTTTCATAGAAATACTACCTTTCCTGATTTTGAACCAGGAAATATCCCCTTTTTCTGTTTGATCCACTGCCTCTTAGTCTGTGTACAGCTTCCACATGAGCACAATTAAGTGTTCTGAAATTCCTGTTCTTCCCATACCCATTCTTCTCAATGATGGTAGTGTCCAAAGTAATTCTTTGATTGCTTCTGACAAGAATAGTTAGTCCTGCACAGCATGTGTGGTAGTTTGTGGTGTGTGTCAACTTGGCTGGGCACCATGTTGAGTTTGGTAATTAACTCCATGGTGGGATCTACTGGAGCAGCTGAATAGCTGCTTTAGAGATGTGGGCTACTTCAGTATATAAGAAGCAGCTTTGAGGAAGGTCTCCAGCTGATGGAATTCTTGAATCCTGCATGTAACTGAGTCGTTATTCAGCAGTCTGACATGCTGTCTGCTGATCTTGGGACTGTTAGTGGGACTTGAATTAATGGCCTGCCATGTGGTTTGGTAATACCAGGACTGTGCCAATTTTACTTGTCGACTTGGACTTGTTAGCCTCAGCTTCCAGCAGCTGTCTGAATGAAGAAAAGCCTCTAGCTTCAGTGGGCCAGGAGCAAGTGGCAGAGCTGAAGCCCTGAGGGGCTTTTACCCAGCCCCTAGAGCCTGGCATTTTGAACTTGGACATCGAGCCTCCAAACCTGTAAGAGAATAAACTCTTGTTTGTTAAAGCCATCCCATTTGTGGTCTGTTCCTGACAGAGCAGCACTAGGTAACCAAAACAACATGTTATGAATGGACACTTACCCAATACCAAAACATGGAACTAGCCAAAGAGAAGATTAGTCTAAGAAGTGGTTGCGTCTGGTGGGGCATCCAGGTTATTCAAGTTTCTACTGAACAATGTAAATCAGTAGGATCAGTACATAAATAAATTACTGTCTTCTCTTCTTCCCTGACTCTGAGAAAGTCCTATTTTTGTCCTTTCTTTCTTATTTCTCTTTCTTTTGACAGAAAAGAAGTTGATTATGAAGCTAATCATCAATTCATAGACTATTTATATTAGTTCAAGGAAAAATACTGCCATTATTTTCATTTATAAAGACAAAAATCTTTTTTTTTTAAAAAAAAAGGTAATTTTCTAATAGTCACAACAAATCCATAGCATAGCTGCTGAAACATATATTTTTATTAAGTCATCCCTCTGTCAATTATATGCATAAAGAGAATAGGATATTTAAAGACGTGTAAAAAATAGAGATAATAAGATAGCTTCAGCCTTTATAACAGTTTTATTGAGATATAAGTCACATACCATAAAGCATCCTTTCATATTCTACAATTCAGTGCATTTTACTTTATTCACAAAATTGTACAGCAGTAATCACTATAGAATTTTAGAACATTTTCTTCACCCCAATTAGCAGTCAGACCATCTCTCCCCAGCTGTAGGCAACCACTAATCTATCTGTCCCTATAGATTTGCTTGTTTGGGCATTTCATATAAATTGAATCATACAACATGTGGCCTTTTGTGACTTACTTCTTTCACATAGCAATGCTTTCAGTGGTCATCTATGTTATAGCATATGTTTGTTCTTCATTCCTTTTCATGGATGAATAGTATTCCACTATATGGCTATTCCATGTTTTGTTTATCTGTTCATCTATTGATGGACATTATTTTTAAGCCTTTTTAAACTAGTTTAAACTATCCTGCTGCATCCTACCTGGATCACTGTGACATCAACAAAATAACTTGTAATGTACATAAATCCATTGCACCTTGCACTGGAGAACCTTATGTAATCAATGAAGACTAACTATCCTTGTCAGAACAATCAAAAGAATTACTTTGGACACTATCATAATTCTTGGAACACATTTGTGATTTTCTTGTGTCTAATTTTTTGAAATGTGAGTTATAAATATTTATCAGAGGGAATATTCCTTGCAAATAAGACATGATCTAAGTTGTATCAATACATGTGGGTTTAGACATGAAAATACATTATAAAAAAATGTTGTTGTGCATGTTTGCCATATCTAAAGCCAATCACTATTTGTACTATTTTTAATCACTATTATATCTCTATTGTGATGTAATCCTTTTTTATTTTCAATATCCAACTATAGGCCCTCTGGATACCTTTAGAACCTGAGCTTTGAAAATACATTGTTGACTTAGCAAAACTAAAGTTAAGCTTCAGTTAAGTCAACATTTCTTTTTATTTGAATTTCTCTGGACTCAACAACAGGAGCTCTGGTGGCATAGTGGTTAAAGCAGTTGACTGCTAACCAGAGGGCCAATGGTTTGAACCCACCAGCTGCTCCACAGGAAAAAGATGAACCAGTCTGCATCCATAAAGATTGACAGCCTTGGAAACACAGTTCTGCTGTGTCCTAAAGGGTTGCAATGAGTCAGAATCACCTCGATGGGTTGGGTTTGGTTTTCTGGTTTGGGACTCAACAACAAGGGCAGATGCCTGCTAATTAGCAGTGGATATAGCTTTAGCCAAGTAGAAGACTTGGGTTGCTCATCCCTTTGTCCTCTTGGTATTTTACACACCACACTCCTGTCATATTCCTACATTATGAGACTCAGTGTTGTCAGTGGATATACTCATTGTGTGCCAGGGAACCTTAGGAAGGTTCATTTGACTGTGCAGTCATATCAGAGTTTTTGACATGAATATTTGGTTAAAAAAATAGAAAAGTTCTGTTAGCAGTGCATTCTGATACTTTTGTGTAAGACCAAAATTCATCTCTTCCTCAGTCAAAAACAACCACATTTTTTTTTTTTTTTAACATATTCTGTAAAAATCCCTTACCTCATCCTAGGATTCTTCAGTATTTTAGCTCATGTAGTTCCAGAAGAAATCCACACCTCCTTCAGGACCTCAGATCCTCATCACAGTGAAGTGCCTTGAAGAGAGAATCAACTGTTAGCCAAGAGGCAAGTCACATCTGTGAGGCTGTTAGACTCCCAGCTCTGATGTAATTGAGGATAAATAAAACAATCTGGATTCTGAACCCCAGAACTCATTATTCTTGACTTTAATATCTTAGTAATGAACTGGTTCAATGTGAGCCAAATTTTGTGTTGATCTCTTTCATTTGGAATGCTGACAGTTGGCTACAGTGATGGGCTAATGACAACATGGGATTGACTGCACAAGCCCACTAAATAGAGAGCAATATGTTAGATTTTGTGGAAGCTGTAACTGAATTAGCAACAGTGCATTTTACCACAGTAACATTCATCCCATCAGTGCCCAAATCCAATGCAAGACAGGTTTGAGGCTCCTCCCCTTTTTTTTATTCTTCATCTCATTCTCTATGTAAGGGCAGGAAGAAAATAAGCACAAATGCAGGTGATGATCAGTCTTTTCTACACCAATCAAGAACTGGATTAGATGTAACTGCTACAAATACTATGTAACAAAAGTTACATAGCAGTGCATACCTTGCTTTAACATCATTTCATGTAAGTTTTTGTTACTTATGTTGCTTTAATATAGTTTTTTCTTCCTTTCTTTGCTTCTTCCCTTTTCTCTTTCCTCTCTCTCCCTCCCTTTCTCCCTTCCCTCCCTCTTTTCTTCTCTCTTCCCTTCCTCCCTCCTCCCTAGTTCAATTAGAATATTTGTCTTTCGTAATTTTATTTCAGGATTCTCAGTAGCTTATGAGTGGTACTACTTCCACAAACAGGGAAATTAGTTAAATGACAAGAGATAGCATCCTCAATCAATAAATCAGTTCATTTGTATACCTCTTCCCCAAATCACTGGGATTTGAATCAAACAATTTCAGAATTTTATTAATGGGAAAAATGGAAAAATAAAAGGTGGGGATGATTCCCTATTTTCCTTGAATTCTCTAAAATCACTTCAAAGAGAAGGAAACTTTGGCAACAGATAATGGTGATGATTGCACATGATTCATGTAATTAGTGTCACTAACTTGTACACATGAAAAATCTTGAATTGGCAAATATGTTATATGTAACTTTACAACAATAAACAAGAGAGAGAAGATAAACAAAAGATAGCTCTGAGGGATTCTGATGTAACATTTCTCCATCACTGTTTCTGATTTCCCCAGTGCTCACCCCTATATGAATGGCTGAATGAATGAGTGTATCTGAGGGGGTGAAGGCTGTCTCTTGAGCCAGAGATATCCACAGCTTTGCCAGCACTGTCTTGGTTGGAGATGATGCCTGCCTTTGAATATCATGCATCTATGGATTAATACCCTTGTATGCTTTAGTCTTTTCACAACAAAGCTACATGAAAAAACGCTCATGTCTCATAGCAATCCCCATTGGGTTTCTGAGACTGTAAATCTTTATGGAAGTAGATTACCCCATCTTCCAGAGCGACTGGTGGGTTTGAACTGCTGACCTTTTTCTTTTTTTCTTTTTTTTGGTTTTGTTATATGCTTTACTCTTTCCACAACAAAACTACATGGAAAAAAAAATAATAATTCATGGAGAATCAGGCCAAGTTGCCAAACAAAGGTTTTTTCATTCTCTTTTTCTGACCTATTAAGTTACATGTCTGTTGTATTTTAAAATATGTCATTTCCACCAGGAGGTTGATACAGCTTTTGTTAGCTGCTGTTGAGTCTGTCTCTAACTCATGGCAACCCCATGCACCATGAAAGGAAATGCTGCCTGCTCTGGTCCAGCACTACTTCCATGATAAGTTGCAGATCAGACCTCTGTGATCCATAGGGTTGTCATTGTCTGATTTTTGGGAGTAGATCACCAGGCCTTTCTTTCTAGTGACTCTTGGTGTACTAGCTTCACTGAAACCAGTTCATCATCACAGCAACATGCCAGACTCCCCTGACAGACAAATAGTGTCTGAGCATGAGGTGCCTTGGCTGGAAATCCTACAAGGGTCTCCCATGTAGAAGGCAAGAATTACTTGCCAGGAATTTGTAGGGTAGGGCAGGAAACAAGAGGATATGGTTTTCCACTTGAAAAGGTCTTACCTCGAGGGATATTTTTTCTACCCAACCCCCAGTCACATCCCTACTTTCATGGGTCGTTCATAAGTCCAGGAGGAATCAGCTCTTGTTTCCAGCACTGCTTTAGCAGCATTTACAACATGGCTTCAAGCACATTTAGCACTCACCCTCCCCTTCTTTCTCAAGCTCCACTGTGATCTAATTCCATAAAGAAAGCAAGAGACTTTAAACTTTATAAGCAATAAGAATTAAAATTTTGGATGATAAAAGTTATTGCACATGAGTGAGTTTGCCTTTCCAAATCAATGAAATAAATTAGGTTCCCTGCTTTGTAGCATATGGTATTCTCAGAATTGCCTTCATATAATTATAACTCTGTTTATTAAAAAGAATTATGTAACAATATCATTGATTTATTCTGATGTGATTGGCTTAGTAACTTAATTGGACTAAGGAATATACCTGAGATAAAATTAATTTAATTAGCTGATTCATTTCAGGATGACTAGAAGCCCTCATCACATGCTGATAATCTTCTGAAAAGGTGTGCAAGCAAGCAAGCAAAGTTCAAGAGCAGTTGGATGCCTGTATGGCATATTTATTAAGAAAGAAATAGAAAAAAAAAAAAAAAAAAAACAGAATAGCAACATTCCAGAGCATCTCAAGCCAAAATGTTGAAAAATAATTCTTTACCTCATACATTTAAATCTTTTTATCAAAGGACAGACTTCTTAAAAAGCATGTAGTTCTAGTACCCTCTTCCTAAATTAACTAAGACCCAGTAGAACATCTACTCTAACTTCTGATCTGCCTCACCCTTTTCTACTCCAGGGTGTAATAGTCATTATCTCCAGTTGGTCAGGTTATGGTGGTATCATGGCCCTAATTGAAGACCTAATCATGAACTTGGGCAATGAGTCAGTTTGCATGGTTCTTTTCTGTAGAAGGAGAATCCCGTTGGGCAAACCTTTGCCATTTTGTGCAACAGGATCATAGTGAGTAGGTATTGGTGGATTAGTTATCACAAGAACAACTCAAAGTTATTATGTCCAGATAATTCTAGAGTCAAGACCCACATCTTCCCACCAGATTTCTCTCCATTCATTGTTTATTGCTACTTGTTTATTTTTCCTTTTCATTCTAATCCATTCTGTATCCAGCCAGCCACTGTTCTGACTCATAAGAACCCTTCAAAAGAGAGTACAACTGCCCAATTGTGTTCCCAATGCTGTAAATCTTTACAGAAGCAGATTGCTACAGCTTTCTCTCATGGGGAAACTGGTGGGTTCAAACCACCAATGTTTTGCTTAGCAGTAAAGTGCATTTACTGCACCACCAGGGCTCCTCCATTCCTTAATAACCACTACTGTTGAGTCAATTCTGAGTCATAGCAACTCCCATTAGATTTCCAAGGGAAACTGTAAATTTTTACAGAAGAAAATTACCTCGTCTTCCTCCTGTGGAGGAAACTATTTACCTATTGGTTAGCAGCTCAATGCCTTAACCACAGCACCACAAGAATTCCTTCCTCCATTCAGTGGAGGCCACTATTTTTTCCTTGTAGATAGATAGATAGATAGATATACTCCTGCCTCATTCTAAAAAGGACCCGTGGCAGCCACTACTACTAAGTTAGTCTTACACCGAAACTTGGATCATGTGTCTCTTACTTACTCAAATGTAAATGGCTTCCCATGAAATAAACATCATAACTCCTCAACCTGACATCCAGGCCCCTCTGTTACCTGCTCCCACAGTGACCACTGGCCGTGCCTTACCTTTTGGGAGAGAAATGTGGGGAAATTTACCATCTCCTCCCTCTGCCATCATCTTTGTGCCTTTTTGCGCCCTCCATACTTGAGCTCATCCTATGTTCTATTTCTGAAATAGTTCCTCCCTACATTCCATTGCTTCTTTCCATATGAAGACTTCCCTGATTATCCCTGCAGGTAATTATTTCTCCTTCTTCTGAATGACTACATACATACTTTGTTGTTGTTGTTTAATTAATTTTGCATCAAGTATTATGTTTGCATATGTCTGATAGTCCTATATGTATTTCTCTCACCAATGATAGTGCAGTACCTACCATTTAATAAAGAATTTGATAAATACTTGTTGGATAAGTGAAAACTCATTATTATTTTCATATTAGTATAATTTCTTATTATATTGATACAGTGCTTTGTGGTTTCTGACCCTTAGGTAATAAAATGTTACCAATGAAAGGAGTCATTGCAACTTTATCCACCATGCTACATCCAATGCATGCTTTAGCCCATTATTTTAAGAAGCTTTCACACTTAAAACAATAAACCTTGTGTCCTCAACTACACTAATCATTGGACCAAGATATCATCTGGGTTTCTGACTTGCATTTTACTGTCTGTTGCATCTGTGCGAGATCCAAGGAGACAAGGACCTGGAGAGTGGAATTACAGTCCAACCATCATCCTCAAAGAAGCTGATGAGAGACACATTTCCAAAGTTACCTCATTTTGCCCCCTTTTATGCTGTGGCACATATGGTATGAGCGATAACACATTTCCAACAAGCAGCACTCACCAGGCAGAGCAACAGAAGTGAATTCAGACAATCCCCTCGGTTCGGTCTCTTTGTTTCAGTGTAGTTAGATCAGAGTTGAACTGCAATGCATTAAACTTGGGTGCTTTGATTTCCTTTGTTTAGGAACAAAACTGTGAAAGAGGGAATAGAACAGAAGGTGCTTCTATAATGAGCACTGAAGTGATCGAGAAAATCTATATTGGACAAAAGACCCATTTATCAGTGCCATGAAAATCTTTTGAATAACCACAGTGTTTTTCTCTTTAAGGCCTTTTGTCCTTGTGGAGTGATGTAATAGGTATATCACTAAAGCCTACATAAAGATTTTTGCACACAACAAGGGGAGATAAAAATGTTTTACAAAATAAAATTACAAATAATAATTACTATGTTGGGTGGGGGAGACTACTAAGTGGCATGCACTATTCCATTTGTTTTTTTCTACATTATCTTATTTCATTACCAGAACATTCCCATGCAGTACTTATCACTCCCATTTTGCAGATGAAGAAAATAGGTTTTAGAAAGGCTCCAACTCATAGCGACCCCTCTTTGGGTTCCCAAGGTGATATCACTATGAGAGTAGGTTGCCCAGTCTTCCTTCAAAGGAGTGGCTGGTGGGTTTGAACTGCCAGCCTTCTGGTTAGCAGTCAAATGCCTTAGGCACTACACCACCAGAACTCAGGGAAATAATTTGCCCAAGATGACATAGCTAGTTAGTAATGAAGTCAGATTTAGATCCCAAATATTAACTCAAACTTGGTTTTCCTTGTACTACAGTGGACTGTGTCATGAGAATAAACATGTTCTGTTCTAACAAGGCAATAGAACAACACCTTGTGTTGCTCACTGGCACTGTTTTCCAAAATGTGACTCATTAAAAAGTGATTCATAAAAGCACTCCTCCTTCTGTTGCCATATAAGTATTTTATAGAAACTGATTAGAATACCAGCAATTTCAGGGGCTGAAGGGAGCATCCAGTTCTGACTACATCAAACACACTGCTCTTGACTTGGGAAAGAATGTCCCAGAGAGGCTAGGTATTCCAGAGAAGACTGATCTTAAATGACATACAAAAAGAGTGTGGAATTGGCAACTGAGAAAGAAGCAAGGACTCCTTAATAGGATCCCATCCCAGAACCTGTCTCAATCTCTAGCTCTTTTCATAGGCACAGAATCGTGGAAGGCTAATTATTTATAAGTCAAAAACTAACAACTCCACATGTAGAAATCCATTATTATCTTTGCAACTGAGCACCATTGCCCAATGTATACACATCTTACTACCTGACATAACACTGCTTCCTTCCTGGTTTCAAAATGGGATTTTATTCTTGGCCTTTGCTCAGTTGGTGCTGTCTTCTGTACCATTCTTCAGATATCACTATCCACTCTCTGGGCTTTAATTTCCACTTTGTTGTTGCCATTAGGTGCCATCAAGTAGGTTCTGACTTATACTGATCCTGTGTACAACAGAAGGAAACACTGCCAGGTCCTGCACCATCCTCACAATCATTGCTGTGTTTGATTGTGGCCACTGTGCCAGTCCATCCCATAAGGATCTTCCTCTTCTTCACTGACCCTCCACTTTACCAAGCATGATACCCTTCTCCAGGGGTTTGTCCCTCTGGATAGAACATGACCAAAGTATGAGAGATGAAGTCTTGTCAACCTTACTTCTAAGGAACGTTCCGTTTCTGCTTCTTCCAAGACAGATCTGTTCATTCTTCTGGCAGTCCATGGTATATTCAGCATTCTTCTCTAGCACCACAATTCAGATGCACTAATTCTTCTTGGTCATCTTTATTCATTATCCAGCTCTCACATGCATGTGAGGCAGTTTAACTATTTCTCAATCTATGACTCTGGTTTTGATCATTTTTCTGATTTTTGTCTTCTTATTCTACATCTTCATCTAGATGCCTTTAAGCACCAGGCTCAATTTTTCCAAAACTAAACTCCCTGTCTTCTCCTTATATCCCTGCACATCCCTACTCACCATGTCTCTCTGTTAATGGTAGATGAGACATCCCAGCCTTCAAATGCAAATCCTAGGAATCACCTTAGTGCCTCCTTCCTTCACATCATGTACCCACACCCAGTCAGTCACCATGTCCTATTCATTCTATCTCTTCCAAATCTCACACAACTCGTGTTATCTCCCTCTGGATAATTATTGCCACCTATATAACTGGTGTTGCCACCTCACCTCTCTGTTCCATGTTCCTTCCTTCTACAGGCACATATTTGTTTTCAGGATTCACATTAAGCTTTCCTTCTCTATGAAACCTTCCCTATCTTGGCCATCTATTCCTCTCTCTGATCTATCTCACTGAATAATTACTTTGCTTCTCTTATTGCCTCACCTTCTAAATAGTAAGTTGGAGAACATAGATTGATCTCTGTTTATCTTTGTATTCTCAATGCTCAGAGGATGGCAGGTAGTTAGCTAAATTTGTATTGAATTGAATAATTCCCAAACTGCCATCTACTTCCTGATAACTCCCTTGCATTTAGACCTACCCTCTAAAACTACCCAGAATGTCTCATTCTTCTTTTACTTGACAGTTCTTTTAATTTTTAAAAGCAGCATTCCTATTTTACCTTAAATCTTTTCTTTTCTTGCTATATACCTGCAGATCTTCCACTATTTGTTCCACGCTCAGGTGCTGGTTAGTGTCTTTTAGAGACAATTTCTTTCTCAATGCCCCTTTTTACAGGTGGCACTTAGAATTGCATATGAATAGCAAGGTGTGTTCTGAGTCACATGGATAGAGTAACCTCCCTTGATGACCCTTCAAAATCTGTACTTAAGATCCAGAAAGAGGGCTATTAACTTAATTGTAACCAGTGAACAAATAAACATCCAGTTGTTTATATATATATATATATATATATGAAATAACAATTTC
>NW_006921735.1:6881360-6892987 GCF_000298275.1 Orycteropus afer afer
AATTTGTACATGTCAAATAGGACAAGAGATTATTTAAGAGTATGATGAAACAGAAGCTCATGAAAAGAGGACAATGCATTCAATTGCTTACAGGCTTATCTTATACAATACCAAATATTTATGATTTGGCCCAGACTGTGCCATAATGTACATAATCAATAGCAGTGAACAAATATCTAAAACTGTAATAAAATAAGAAATGGTAACAGGAAGAGCAATATATGATTCAAAAGATGAGGAGACAGTTATTAGGACTTTTAGATGAGAAGACAAGGCCACAAACTAGAATACCAGCATAAGGAGCATTTTAAAAATGCAGACCACACGAGCAGGCAGTGTTTCATTCTGTTAGATATAGGGTCATTATGAGTAGGAGACAACTCCACAGCACCTAATAACAACAACAACAGGCTCTGAAAGAGATGTCAGGGAGACCATATCACATCTCACAAACTAACCAGAAGACTAACCAGTAGAAGGGTGGGGCCGAGATAGTGAAGCCCCAGGGACCATGAATCAGAAGGTTGGGCCAGCACAGGAAAGCTGCTGTAGAACCTCTGAGGCTCTCAGATACTGAGAAAGCATGAAGATCTTACCACATTCAGAAAGAAATACAGACTTCCACCTTCTAATCCAACACCTAAAGAGCTTGAAAGTAGTCACACTCATTCTCATAACAAGAAAAAAGCTGAAAACTGAAAATCAATAATTATCCTTTGATCCATCAGGGTCTTGAGATTACAATCCAAATCACTGCCCCTGAAATTGGAGACACTAGAATATAACAGAAAATTACAGCTTCCTGGGAGGAGAAATTAGCCTTGTTGGACCCAGCATCAGGTTAGGAATACTCAAAGGGTAATTGGCTATTTGCTAGAAACAGCATGATCTAGTTTGAGAGAGAACTCCTGGAAGCCTATCCATGAAGGATCTAGAGGTGGGCAAGGGGGCTGTACAGGAGTTTTACCTCCAAGAGTCCCCATCAGGTTTTCACAGTGAAGGCTGGAGAAAAATCTCCATGTGCTCCCTGCAGAGGGAGCAGGGAAGTAACTGTTTTGAAAGGTTCCCAGAGTAATATGCTCTCCTTAACAAAGGCCTGTCCTCAAGGGAAACTTTTACCAGAGCTCAACCAACAGGGGTTTCCCCAGAGCCTAATTGACCTGAGAAATTAGCATAGTGCATAAGGCATTTGACTACTAACCAGAAGGCTTGGTGGTTCAAACCCACCAGCCATTTCTCAGAAGGAAGGTTGACAATCTACTTCCATAGTGATACTGCCTCGGGAACCCTCGGGGTCGCAATGAGTCAGATACGACTCGATGGCAGTGAGTTTTTTTCTTTTTCTTTAATCATTAATATCACACACAAGTAAACTTATGCTGAAGATAATTCAAAAAAAGGTTGCAGCAGTACATTAACAGGAAACTGCCAGAGATTCTTAACAGGATGTGGAAGGAGGGATATATTTGCTAGATGTTAGATGGGTCTTTGCTGAAAGCAGAGAAAACCAGAAAGATGTGTACCTGTGTTTTATGGACTGAGCAAGGGCATTCGACTGTGTGGATCATGACACATTATGGAAAACATTGCAAAGAATGGGATTCCAGAACACTTAATTGTGCCCATGTGGAAACTGTACATAGATGAAGAGATGATTGTTTGAACAAAACAAGGAAATACTGTGTGGTTTATAATCAGCAAAGGCATGTGAGAGGGTGTATCCTTTCACCATACTTATGTCTATATGCTGAGCAAATAAACTGAAAAAATGGAGTATATGAAGAATAATGCAACATCAGGATTGGAGAAAGACTCATTAACAACCTGCAATATGCAGGTGATACAAGTTTGCGTGCTGTGAAAGTACAGAAGACTTGAAACATTTACCGCTAAAGATCAAAGACTACAGCCTCCAATATGGGTTACACTTCAACATAAAGAAAAGAAAAATTTTACAATTGGACTTATAAGCAACATTATATGATAAACAGAGAAAAAATAGAAGTTGTTAAGGATTTAATTTTATTTGCATCTATAGTCAACACCCACAAAAGCAGCAGCTAAGAAATCAAACATATTGCAATGGGAAAATATGTTGTAAAAGACCTTTTGAAAATGTTAAAAGCAAAGTTATCATTTTGAGAAACAAGATGTTCCTGACCCAAGCCATGGTATTTTCAGTTGCCTCATGTGCATGCAAAAGCTGTGCAATGAATAAGGAAGACTAAAGAAGAATCAATGCTTTTGACTTATATTGTTGCAAAAAGAACAAGGAGGCCACATGTTCTGACCTCCTCTAATCCCTCAAGAGGAAGACACAGTCATCATCAATAACCCAAGGCCTATTCCTGCCAGGCCAGACATGCTGCCTCCCTCCAGCCCTTTCTCCAACTGTTCTTCCTAAAGCACCTTTCTCCTGGGTTCTCTAATTCGCTGCAGTGGCCACACAGAGCTCACAGATTATGGGGTTTATTAGGGAAGCACCACAGGCTACAATTCAAGTTCAGGAAAAATACTCAGCCTCTCTCCCAGCCCCCTGTCCCTCAGCCAACAGTCTCTCACAGTCTCTCTCAGCAGTGCTGGTCCCTCGGTGTCTCACTCAGCAATGTATGTCTCTTGCATCTCTTTCCCAACAGCACATGTCTCTTTCAGGGGTGCATGTCTCTTTCAGCAGAACGTCTTCCTCAACCAGCAGTCAGAGAGAGTTCTGCCTCTAGAAGGCCTCCTTTTGAGCTTGGCAGGGTGGTCAAACTAGCCAATCACAGCATTAGAACTCTAAGCACCTGAGAGAGAGCGGGAACCTCCCAGAACATTGTATTGTGCCACACCCAACAGAAATAACCCAGGTAGATAACATTTACAATCAGGAGCTCCTCAGTTGCTCATTCCACCACTGAGTTTACAATGACTTATGGGTAGAAAAGCCATACTAAGTAATTTACTACACTGCAATTGTTGACAAAGAATATTAAATATGCCATGGACTGCTAGAAGAACAAACAAATGTCTTGGATAAAGTACAGCCTCAGAAGCAAGGATAGCCGAGACTTTGGCTCTCGTATTTGGGTCATGTTAACAGAAGGAATCGGTGCCTGGAGAAGGATGTCATGCTTGGTAAAGTAGAGGGTTGGGGGAAAAAAGGAAGACACTGAAAGAGATAGATTAATACAATGGTTGCAACAATGGGCTTAAACATAGCAATGATTGTGAGCATGGAGCATGACCAGGCACTGTTCTGTTCTGTCATTCATAGAGTGGTTGTGAGGCAGAAATGACTTGATGGCACCTAACAACAACAAAAGCAACTGACCTGGGAGGAGGGAAATACTCAACTCCAGCCTTCTCTAGCTGAGAAGGGAAATATCCAATCCCAATCCCATCCAAACTTCCTGTCTCATCTAAGGGGTTAAAACAAAAAAACAGAAAAAAACAAAAAAACTGAGAAGCACTTATGAAGGTCACAGTCCAGGGACATATGCTTATTAAAAGACCTAATCATAGAGTAATGGAAGGCTTCTCCTCCCCCACATTTTACCATCACATCAGTAGGATTCTTTTTTAATAACAGGAGATTACTGCTGAAGAGAACTGCAAGATGAATACCCTATTTGAGAAGTCTAAACCTAAAGACATCAGAGGAGATTAAAAAATAAACAAGAACACCAAAGGAAATTTTAGCCTCTGGCACCTACAGCTACAGAAACAGTAAGCACAGGTTTTAGACAAATAAACATAAAACTTGACACCAAATACACATTTACCTCAATTCTTTTACACAGCACATCATGACTTTAGCAAAAATATTACAAGCATGCTAAAAGGCAAAAAGTACAGTCTGAAGAGACAAAGCAAGCATTAGAACAAGATTCAGAGATTTTCTAACTATCGGACTTGGAATTTGAAATAACTATCATTTATATAGGAGCTCTAATGGTATAGTGCTCAAAGCATTTTACTACTAACCAGAAGTATGGAAGTTCAAACCCACCAGCAACTCCTTGGAAGGAAGATTGGGCAATCTACTTCTGTAGTGATACCAACTCAGAAACCCAAGGAGGGTTGCTATGAGTCAGATCTGACTAAACGGCAGTGAGTTTGGCTTGGTATCATTAGTATCCTAAGGGCCTGCATTGAAAAAGCAGACAACATACAGATTGAAGTCCACCCCCTGGAATCTGACAATTACAGGATTTCAGAGGAGACCATCTCCTGAAAAGTATTCCCACTTTCAACTTGTGGCCGGCAAGCTATGCAGACCCTCTTCAACAAAGAAAAGAGAAACCAATTGACAGAGATACAGAAGATAATCTTGGAGCCTTGAGCTTTGAAAAGAAATACACCTAAGTGGATTAGGCACCAAGTAGTAGAAGAACTTGAATGAGAACAGTGAGTATAGAGACAGACTCCTGTGAACTGTCAGCTATTCTGATGGCACTAACAGCCTGAATATTTCCAAGTGGTGTTGGAACCTGAGAGTTGACCTAAACATCAGCCCTGGTGGCCAGGAGCTGGGGGGATGAGTGTGCTGGTGGCCAATGACTAGGAAGGGAAACAACAAAGAGAGAGACAACTTGATCTGACTTTTGGCTGTTTGGAGGGTGCAGCCATTTTGATCGTTTATGAGCAGTGGCTGTTTTAGATATTTAAAGCAACCAAGTGTGCAGCCATTTTGAATGTTTGCAAGAGGTGGCCATTTTGGATATTAAAGTGATAGCATTCTCATTTGGATTCCAGGGACCTAAGAATAGGCTCCACTTGCCAAGGACAGCAGGACATACAGGAGGCTGACAATGGGAAAGGAGACAGGTGATGAGTGTATAAGGAAAATCCTAGAGCAATTTTGAAAGACAACACAAGGACAAAGTGACAAAATAAATGAAAAATTAGAAATGATACAAAATCTACAGATAGAAATCTAGAAGACTAATACTAAATTTTCAGAAATAGATGACACACTGAATGGGCAAAGGAGTAGAATTGAAGCAATAGAAGACAGAATTTGTGAGATTGAAGACAAATACCTCAATACTTCTTTGGAAAGGGGTCAGTCTTGAAAAAGATTAAAAAAAAAAAAAAAAAATGAAGAAAGCCTAAGGTTCATGTGGGATACCATCAAAAGGAATGACCTATATGTAATAGGAATTCCAGAACAGGAAGAGACAAATAAAACCAGAGAGAAATTGTCAAAGATTTGTTGGAAGAGAATTTCCCTGATATAATGAAAGATGAAACTATATACATTCAAAAAGTCCAGTGAACCCCAAACAGGATAGACCCCCAAAAGAAAATCACCAAGACATATCATCAGCAAACTCAACAAAACCAAAGACAAAGAAAGAATCCTGAAAGCAGCATGGGAAAAATGAAGAGTTACCTATAAGGGGCAACTAGTAAGACTAAGCTTGGATTTCTTGGCAGAAATCATTGTCTTCTTGTCAGAGAAGACAATGGGATGGTATATATAAAACCCTGAAAAAAAAATTTTTTTCAACCAAGAATTATATACCCAGCAAAATTGTCCCTCAAATATGATGGTGAAATTGGAACATTTCCAGATAAGCAGAAAGTAAGGAAAGTTGTTAAAACCAGACCAACCTTACAAGAGTTGCTAAATAGAGTCTTTTGGACAGGGAACCAACAACAGCCAACAACTAACCATTAACACACATGATGACATAATCCAGAAACCAATCCAGTTATGGAAGTATACAACGTAAATAAGCCTACAAGATTGTAAACAGGGAAGCAGAGACATCAGTTGATAAATGAGGACAACCACAAACCAAAAAGAGGGAAAAAATAATTGTGTAGTTACACAACTTCTAAATGGTAGGGAAGGTCAAGACAACTGCAAGATAGAATGGACTGTTCTGAACTTGGGAACACAACAATGCAAAAGAATGTTATAAATCACAGGGTAACCTCAAAGAAAAATGATAAATGAAGAAGTGGACAAGCACAAATATTTAGCAAATACTAAAACAATAGCAATGAAGGAAATGATAAAATGATTCATAAACAAAACAATCTCAGCACAGAAAATTATATAGGACAAAGAAATCAGCAACACCATAAAAAAGCACATAACAAAATGACAGCAACAAATTCATACTTGTCCATAATTACATTAAATGTCAAGGGATTAAATGCACCACTCAAGAGAAGGACAGTTGCAGACTGGATAAGAAAACATAACCCATCAATATGCTGTCTACAAAAGACACACCTTAGAGACAAAGGCAAAATAGACTAAAAATGAAAGGTTGGAAAAAGATGTATTAACTAAATGACAGCCATAAAAGAGCAGGAGTGTCAATATTAATTTCTGATAAAATTGACTTTAAGACAAAAACTACCATAACAGACAAACCAAGAACAAACCAAACTTGCTACCATCGAGTCAGTCCTGACTCATAGCAACCCCTGCTTGGGTTTCCGAGGCTGTATCTCCACGGAAGTAGATTGCCCAGTCTGAAGAGTGGCAGGTAGGTTTGAACCTCCAGGCTTCTGGTTAGCAGTCAAATGTTAGGTATCACTCCACCAGAGCTCCCATAAAAGACAAGGAAGGACATTATATAATGATTAAAGGATCAATTGAACAAGGGGACATAAAAATAATAAATATCTCTCCACCCAATGAAAGACCCCCAAAATACATAAACCAGACTCTAACAGAACCAAAAAGACAAATAGATGACTCCACAGTCATAGGAGGAGACTTTAACATATCACTTTCAATCATAGATAGAACAACTGGAAAGAAACTCAAAAAAGAGAATTGAACAATACAATCCACCAACTTGACCTTATAGACATCTACAGAACACTTCACCCAACAACAGCACAATATACATTCTTTTCTAGTGCAGATGGAACATTCTCCAGGATAGAGCATATGTTAGGCCACAAAGCAAGCCTCAATAAATTTAAAGACATTGAAATACTGCAAAGTATCTTCTCAGTTTACAATGCTGTAAAATTAGAAATCAACAATAGGAAGATGATAGGAAAGAGAGCAAATACATGGAAATTGAATAACACCCTCCCTGGAAATGACCAGTAACTGATGAAATAAAAAATGAAATTAAAAATTTCTTTGAATCAAACAAAAATGAAAATACAACACAACAAAATCTTTGGGACACAGCAAAAGCAGTGATCAGAAGCCAATTTATAGCAATAAATTCACACATCAAAAAAGAAGAAAGAGACGAAGTCAACACTGAAACCCCACATCTCCAACAGTTAGAAAAAGAGCAGCAAAAAACAAAAAAGGCTACAGTCACCAGAAGAAAGGAAATCATAAAAATTCAAGCAGAAATCAATGAAACAGAAAATAGACAATAGAAAAAATAAGACTAGAAGTTGCTCCTTTGAAGAGATTACTAAAATTGACAAATTGCTGGCAAATATAACAAAGGACGAGAGGGAGAGAATACAAATAACACTAATAAGATACAAATTGTGTGACACCACAACAGAACCAACAGAAATTAAAAGGATAGTATCAGGATATTATGAAGAAATATACTCCAACAAATTTAAAATCTAGAAGAAATAGACAGATTTCTAGAAACATACAACTTACCTAAACTGACAGAGGCTGAGGTGGAAAATTTAAACAGACCCATAACAAAAGAAGAAATTGAACATGTCATAAAAAAAATTACCATTAAAAAAAATGCTCTGCCCCGGACGGTTTCTCTGGTTTATTTTACTAAATGTTCAGAAAAGAACTGACACCTATCTTACTCAATTTATTCCAGAACATAGAAAAGGATGGAATCCTCCCTAGTTCATTTTTTGAAGCAAGCATAACCGTGATTCCCAAACCAGGCAGAGACATCACTAAAAAGGAACACTACAGACCAATATCCCTCATGAATATAGATGCAAAAATCCTAGCCAATAGACTCCAACAACATACAAAAAATAATAAATTATAAGAAGTGTGGTTCACACCAGGTATACAAGGATGGTTCAGTATTACAAAAACAATCAACACCATTCATCCCATAAACAATACAAAGGAAAAGAACCACGTGATCATATAAATTGATGCAGAAAAGGCATTTGATAAAATCCAACACCCATTCCTGATTAAAAAACTCTCAGCAAAATCAGAATAGAAGGATCATTCCTCAATATATGCAAGAACAACAGCCAACATTATTCTTAATGGAGAGACTGAAGCCATTCACCTTGCAAACAGGAACCAGACAAGGACGTCCTCTATCACCACTTCTACTCAACATTGTATTGGAAGTCCTAACTAGGGCAATAAGGCAAGAAAGGGAAATCAAAGGCATCCAAATTGGTAAGGAAGAAGTCAAACTATCCCTATTTACTGAGAATATGATCCTATACCTAGAAAACCCAAGAGACTCAGCAAAAAGAATAGAAACTAATTGAGAGATTTAGCATAGTGGCGGGATACAAGATCCACATCCAAAAATCAATTATATTTCTCTACACCAGCAAAGAGATTGCTGAAAAGAAATAAGGAAATCAATACCATTTACAATAGCTACCAAAAAATGAAATACTTGGGAATAAATCTTACGAGGGACACAACAGACCTACTCAAAGAAAACTGCAAATCACTACTTCAAGAAACCATAAGAGATCTACATAAATGGAAAAACATACCATGCTTGTGGATAGGAAGATTGAACATTGTGAAAATGTCAATTCTACCCTAAGCAATCTATAAATTCAATGCAATCCCAATCCAGATCTCATCAGCATTCTTTAAATATGGAAAAACCAATGACTAACTGTATATGGAAAGGAAAGAGACTTCAGATAAGCAAAGCTTTATTGAAGAAGAACAAAGTAGGAGGTCTCACACTCCCAGATCTCAAAACCTACTATACAGCCACAGTAGTCAAAACAGCCTGGTACTGGTATGATGAGAGACCCATAGACCAGTTGAAGAGAATTTGTTGTTGTTGTTAGGTGCCATCAAGTCATCTCTGACTCATAGTGACCCTACACAGCAAAATGAAACACCGCACAGTCCCACGCCAGCTCCACAATCCTTGCTGTACTTGAGCCCATCACCGCAGCAGCTGTGTCAATCCATCTCGTTGAGGTCCTTCCCCTCTTTTTTCGACCCTCCACCTTACCAAGCATGACATCCTTCTCCAGGGAATGGTGCCTTCTGATAACATGACCAAAGTATGTTAGATGAAGTCTGGCCATTCTCACTTCCAAGGGGCATTCTGGCTGCATTTCCTCCAGGACAGATTTGTTAGTTCTAACAGTCCATGGTACTTTCAGCATTCTTTGCTGGCACCACAACTCAAAAGCATCAATTCTTCTTCAGTCTTCCTTATTCACTGTCCGTACTCACATGCCTATGAGGTGATTAAAAATATCATGGCTTGTGTCACACATACCTTAGTCCTCAAGGAGACATCTTTGCTCTTCAACACTTGAAAGAGGTCCTTTGCAGCTGACTTGCCTAGTGCTGTATGTCATCTGATGTCCTGACTGCTGCTTCCATTGGCGCTGATTGTAGAACCAAGCAATGTGAAGTCTTTGACAACTTCGATCTTCTCTCCATTTATTGTTATGCTGCTTATAGGACAGGTTGTGAGGATTTTTGTTTTCTTTATATTGAGATGTAATCCAGACTGCAGACTGTAGTCTTCAATCTTCTTCTGTAAGTGCTTCAAGCCATCCTCACTTTCAGTAAGCAAAGTTGTGTCGTCAGCGTATTGCAGGTTGTTAATGATTCTTCTTCCAATCTTGATGCCACGTTCTTCATATAGTCCAGCTTCTCAGATTATTTGTTCAGCATACAGATTGAATAAGTATTGTGAAAGGATACACTCTTGACACATTCTCTTCTAGATTTTAAACCATGCAGTGGCCCCTCATTCTGTTTGAATGACAGCCTCCTGGTCTAGGTACAGGTTCCTCATGAGTACAATTAAGTGTTCTGGAATTCCCATTCTTCTTAATGTTATCCAAAATTTGTTATGATCCACACAATCAAATGCTTTTGCATAGTCAGTAAAACTCAAGTAAACATCTTTCTGGTATTCTTTGCTTTGAGCCAAGATCCATGTGACATCAGCAATGATATCCATTGTTCCGCATCCTCTTCTGAATTCAGCTTGCACCTCTGGTAGTTCTCTGTCCATATACTGCTGCAACCATATTTTAATTATTTTCAGTAAGATTTTACTTGCATGTGATATTAATGATATTGTTCGATAATTTCCACATTCTGTGGGATCACCTTTCTTTGAAATGGGTATGAATATGGATCTCTTCCAGTCAGTTGGCCAGGTGGCTGTCTTCCAAATCTCTTGGCACAACTGAGTGAGTGCCTCCAGTACAGCATCCGCTTGTTGACACATCTCAATGGGTATTCTGTCAATTCCTGGAGCCTTGTTCTGTGTCAGTTCCTTCAGTGCAGCTTGGACTTCTTCCTTCATTACCATTGGTTCTTGATCATATGCCACCTCCTGAAATGGATGAAGATGAACCAGTTCTTTTTGGTACAATGATGCTGTGCTTTCCTTCCATCTTCTTTTCATGCTTCCTGCATCATTCAATATTTTGCCCATAGAATCTTTCAGTATTGCAACTCAAGGCATAAATTTTTTCCTCAGTTCTTTCAGTTTGAGAAATGCCAAACATGTTCTTCCCTTTTGGTTTTCTAACTCCAGGTCTTTGCACATTTCATTATAGTAATTGGCTTTGCCTGCTTGAGTTGCTGTTTGGAATCTTCTGTTCATCTCTTTTACTGTGTCATTTCTTCCATTAGCTTTAGCTAGTCTTCACTCAAGGGAAAGTTTTGAAGCCTCTTCTGACATCCATTTTGGTCTTTTCTTCTTTTCTCGTCTTTTTAATGACCTCTTGCTTTCTTCATGGATGATGTCTTTGATGTCATCCCACAATTCTTCTGTTTTTCGGTCATTGGTGTTCAATACATCAAATCTATTCTTTAGATGGTCTCTAAATTCAGGAGGGATATATTTCAGGTCATATTTTGGCTCTCTTAGACTTGTTTTAATTGTCTTCAACTTCAACATGCATATGAGCAATTGATGGTCTGTTCCACAATCAGCTCCTGGCCTTGTTTTGGCTGAAGATACTGAGCTTTTCCATCACCTCTTGCCACAGATGCACTCAATCTGATTCCTTTGTACTCCATCTGGTGAAGTCCACGTGTATAGCCACTGTTTGTGCTGTTGTAAAAAAGGTATTTGCAATGAAAAAGTTGTTGGTCTTGCAAAATTCTAGCATGCGATCTCCAGCTTTATTTCTGTCACCAAGGTCAAATGTTTCAAATACTGGTGATTCTTCTTTGTTTATAACTTTTGCATTACAGTCATCAGTGATAATAAACACATCCTGATTGCATGTTCAGTCAGTTTTAGACTTCAGAAGTTGATAGAAACTTCAATTTCCTCATCTTTGGTTTTGGTGCATAAATTTGAATAATAGTCATATTAACTGGTCTTCCTTGTAGGCATATAGATATTATCCTATCACTGACAGCATTGTACTTCAGGACAGATCTTGAAATGTCCTTTGTGATGATGAATGCCACACCATTCCTCTTCAAATTATCATTCCCAGCATAGAAGATCATATCATTGTCTAATTCA
>NW_006921735.1:6893322-6899042 GCF_000298275.1 Orycteropus afer afer
GACAGTGTTTCTCTGCTATTCATAAGGTTTTCCCCGGCCAATTCTTTGAGAAGTGGATGGCCTCTTCCTTCTTCCTAGTCTGTCTCAGTCTCTAAGCTGCATTAAAACCTGTGCACCATGTGCAATCCTGCTAGCATTTGAAACACCGGTGGCACAGCTTCAAGCCTCACAGCAGCATGGAAGCCACCACAGTGTAACAAACTGATAGACAAGTTTGTCTCTGTTAGCTGTTTGAAACATCCCCTTACCTGGATCCCGGTGCTGCTGTTTGGTCAGTCTCATTACCTGGATTCCCACTGCCACTGCTATTTGGTCAGTCTCATCACCCAGCTTCCTTTTTACCCACTTTCCTGCCTCTTGGGGGTGGGGGCCTCTTTTGTTCAACAGAATTGAGAACCCAGAAATAGATCCAGCAACTTATGGTCAGCTGATTTTTGACAAAGGGCTGAAATCCATTCAATGGGGAAGAGATGGTCTCTTTAACATACGGTGCTGGCAAAACTGGATATCCATTTGCAGAAACAAGATTCACAGCTTACACCATGCACAAAATTAACTCCAGATGGATCAAAGACTTAAATGTGAAACCTAAAACTATAACTTGGAAGACATTATGATGAGTGAAATAAGTCAATCACAGAAGGACAAATACAGCATTAGTTCATTATTGTAAAAATCAAGGAAAAGTTTATATATGGAAGGAAACTTTCTTTGTTGGTTACCAGGGGTGGGAAGGAGGAGAGGGAACACTGCAAAAAAAAAAAATAAATAATTAACCCTTGTCACTTTAGTTTTGTATATTTCACTACACATAAATTATATTTCAATAAAATGTAGTTAAAAAAAAAAAAATTCCCACCTTCACAGTTTAACACAGCCAACATTTCTGCTTCCCTAACTATGGAAGTGCCTTTTATTTATTTATTATTATTATTGTTATTGTTATTATTAATGTTGTAGGAGGATTTGTTAAATGCATTTTGGTCTGTACTGGTATTGGTGCTAGGAAAAAAGAAAAAATTCTATTTCTGACCAGCAAACACACTGTCCATATGTAGTCCACAAGTTGAACACATACCACACATATATGTAGCCTATTGTTGAAAAAATAATATGTCCAGCTGGATGGAGTTCCTCAGAGATTTTCTGACTCATAGCTGGTCTCTATGACAGTATCAGGTTAAACAAAGAAAATTGCTGTTGAATTTATTCTGACTCGTGATACTCCATCTATTATGGAGTAGAACAGCCCCAGAGGGATTTTTCAGTTTTTTTCTTAGTTTTTATTGTAGTTTGGGTGAAAGTTTACAGAGAAAATTAGTTTTCCATTCAACAATTTATATGAATTTTGTTTTGTGACTTTGGTTGCGATCCCCTCAGTGTAACAGCACTCTTGCCACTTCTTCCTTGGGTTCCTTGTTTCCATTGTTCCTCTTTCCTGCCCCTTCCTGCCTTCTGAGCTTTATTTTTTGGGTAAGGGCTACCCTTCTGGTATTGTGTAGTCGATTGTATTGAGAAGTGCATTCTGCCCTGGTGTTATTATTCATTGTATAGGCCTGTGTGTTGTTTGGCTAAAAGTTGATCCCCAAAGTGGGTTCAGTTCCAAACTTGAAGGATGTCTGAAGGCCACATGCTCAGAGGTGCCATCAGTCTCTATCACACCCGCATGTCTGGTCTTTTTTATAATTTTTGAATTTTGCTCTAACTTTTTCCCCCTCTCTGTCCAGGACTTTATATTGTGATCCTGATTAGAGCAGTCGGTAGTGGTAGCCATGCACCACTGAGTTTTGGTCACAGTGTAGAGGAGGCTGGGGTTCCTGTGATCCATTAGTTCTTTGGACTAATTATTTCCTTGAGTCTTTTATTTTCTTTACACTTCTTTGCTCTGAATGAGCAGAGACCAGTAGTTGCATCTTAAATGGCTACTTTCAAGCTTAAATTTATGACCCTAGTTATACTGCTCACCAAAGTACGATGTGGAACATTGCCTTCATGGACTGTGTTATGCCAAATGAGTCTGTTAAATGTCCCCCAAGACTGTGGTCCTGAATCCCCAATCCCAGTCACTCATTCCCTCAAGGTATTTGGTATGGTGAAGAAGTTTTCAGAGCTTTACCCTCTGTGTAATGTGTAGTGTACTATATCCTTGGATGTATTTGCAGCACTTACAAAGACGTGAAAATATTCTCTGCCAAACTCATCTGTATACTCCCATTCACCTTCCTACATTTGTTCAGTTTGCATGTCTCCTTATGTAACTACTCATAGATGTTGTTTGTTATTACTCTTATTATAGGAGTGTGTGTGTATGTAGTGTCATTTACCTTTGTCATCTTTTACTACTGTGCACCTCCCAGTGACCTCCTTTGCTGTTGATCATGTTCTGCTGTCCTCCCCCTTATGTATTGCCTTTCCCTTCTCCCAAGTTTATATGTGTCTATTCTGTAGTTAGTGATGTTGCCTCTCTTCCCCTCTCATCTCTGATAATCATCAAAGAATCTTTCTTTCTAAGCATAAACCTTTCCTTGACTTTTTATAATAGTGGTCCCATATAATATTTCTACTTTGGTGATTGATTTATTTTACTTAGCATAATGTACTCCAGGGTCAACCATGTTATGAGGTGTTCTGCATATTCTTCATTATTCTTTAATGCTGCATAGTATTCCATTGCATGTGTGTACCTTCAGATGTCCTTTTAAAGGTTCAAATGTATGTTACACAGGCAGTCCTAGGTTATGAACTAAATTTGTTAACTAGTTATATCTTTAAGAATTTGTAGGTCATTTGGACCAGATGCATACAGTGCTTACTTAGCCTTACTTTAGGGCAAAAAGGGGTCAAAGCTTTTTCAATGATTTACAAGCTGCACATGCAGTAAGTGAAGTGAAATGATTGTAAAGGAGAATTTTTTACGAGTAGAGGTTTGTTCAGTCCTTTCACCGAGATCAAGAACCAATGAAAAGGGATTTTGAGCCAAAACATTACTGCCCCGCTCAAAAATGGCAGTGCCCTATTCAAAGTAGAGGACACCTACACTGCTTTGAATATGTGTGGTTCTCTGCAATCCAATCTCATGCATCAGGCTCCTGAAAGGGCCCCCTTTGCTTCTTCCAAGTCTCCCATTCCAAGATTTAATTTCCCTGTTCCAATTACTATGACAAATTACTCAAATTTAAAATTTCAGATCTGTTCCTGTTTTGCTTTGTTAATCACGACAGAACTGACTTGAATCAGTTCAAAGCCCTGCTTAAGGGACAAGTAGAAGTTGTCCATAAATCTAATATTTGAAACCTGGGGACTTCCTTCCTTACTTTCAGTGCTGTATGTATGACAAGTCACCTGGGAAGCTTTCTGACTTCCTCTCCTTCTGTATTATTTTCTTAAGGCCAGCTTTCTCTAAAGGATTCTAAAAACATTTTTGATTGCCCAAGATGAATATATATGTCCTTAATAACAGAGTCTTTCTTCTGACACGAGTATGTATGAGTTCAGCAATCTTGGAAAGCAATGTAGTCTGTTGTTTCTTGTTTCTAATTTCACATACTCTGGAATGAAACTGAAATGTCTGGGGGCAATCAGCCAGTTCTATAACCTACTTTGCCACATTAGTCACACTTTTCTTATTTCTGTTTCCTCTTAATCCACATATCTATCCACACCTGCCCACTCATACCAGCCTACACAGAGATAATTTTCAGATTTTGGCAGAGGTGCACACATGCGGATCAGAGGTTGAGACAACATATAACTCGTGAGTACTGAGGGAATCAGCTAGAGACAATTATAGAACTTTTTGACAAAAAAAAAAAAAAAGGAGGTATCCATTCAGAAGGGAGTAACTCTTAGGAATTGTGGAGCTGGACTTGTTAAGTTCGTGCCATTGCCTCCTCCTTGTGATGGTCAGTGACCCAAGAGTGCTAATCTTGGACCCTGGTTCTTTAGCCGTATCCTTGGACCTTACATCTCCTGCCCTCTCTATGGGTTGACCTCTCCAGTTTCTAACAGGCTACCAAAGTTTGGTAAAATCTGTAATCTTTAGTGTCCATAGACATCTGAAAGCACAGCCTGACATTTGTTGAAGAACTTAGAAATTCAATGCCCCACATCAAATGCCGACAGTGACATTTTTAGCCTGCTAATTTCATTAGTCTGGACTTTTACCTTTAGTTTCCAAAGCTCTGGGGAGACAATGCCAAAAAGTAGGCTATTTGTGAGTTGCCATGATGCTCTTCTTTGGAGGATTTATTTGTACAATTGTATGTAAGTGTCCTTGGTTGACATTGGATCATCAGCTCCTAGATTAGAACTTGTGCAGAACAGGTCCTCAACCAAAGAGTATTTTAGAATTTAACTGAGCCTCTTGCTAAATCTTGTCAGTTTAACCTGATGAGTTTAGTTTCATTGATTTTTGTCAACAAGACCATGAGCAATTCTGAACACAGGGCCAATAGTCATTTATTCATTCAACCAATAGCCCACAATTCCTCTTATGAGCACCTGGGGTACATTCTTTGCAGACAAAAGAAAAGTGGCTCCTAGTCTTAAAAAGAAAGTAGTACCATGGAGGAGGCACAAATTGAATAAATAAAAATAAATACCTAACTTATGATAAATAATGATGACAAATGAAAGGGGATACTTTACATTAGAAGTCAAAGGAGACCTTTATAACAAGGTATTGTTTTAAGGCATAACCCAAAAGATAATGATAAAGAACAGGAGGAAGAGTATTCAAGGGAGAGAAAGTAGAACATGTGAAGATCCTCAGATCACATTCCAGTTTTTGATCGTTGTGCAGCAAACCACACCAAACCTAGTGGCATAAAGCAACAGCTAATTTATTATGTTCTATGGCTGTTTATTATAACCTTCAATTTCTTCAAGTCAGGGATTTGGACATGGTGTAACAGGATGTATTGTCCATACTCCACAATGTCTGGGTTCTCAGCTAGGAAGACTCAGATTTCTAGGGGGGCAACTTGAATGACTAGGGGCTGAAGTCATCTGAAGTCTTCTTCACTTATGTGTCTGACTTTTGGATTAGCATGACTAGAAGGCTAGGATCAGCTGGGGCCCTCAATCTGAGCATCTGCACGTGCCTACTCCAAGGGCTTGGATATCCTTACAGCATGGTGTCTCAGGATAATCATGTTTCTTACATAGCAGTTCAGGGCATTAGGAGCAAAAATCAAACTATGCACACCTTTTACTACCTAGGCTTAAAATCATATAACACCAATTTTGATGTACTCTATTGACCAGAGCAGTCATAAACTCACCCAGATTCCAAAGGAGGAGACATAGACTCTACATCTTAACAGAGTAGTGTGGAAACACATGGGACCATATTTTAAGACTGCTACATGTTGGAAGGAGTGTGGCAGTTTGAGTAACTGAAAAGCACTGTGGCTCAGACATAGTATGCAAGGCATGATGTGGGAAGAAATAATGCCAGAGGTAGAAGGTGTCAAATATTTTAAAATATTTCATGCCAGGGCAAGACACTCAGATTGTGTTCAGAGTGCAACAGAAAGATTTTAGAAAATTAATCAAAAAAGTTATATTTATATTTATATTTTTAAAAGATTACTAATGTGCTATTAGTAATCTTTTTCAACAGCAGTGAGATTTTTTTTTTTTTTTGTAATGTGCTATAGGAGCTCTGGTAGTGTAGTGCCTAAGGCACTTGATTGCTAACCAGAAGGCTGGTGGTTCAA
>NW_006921735.1:6899142-6911452 GCF_000298275.1 Orycteropus afer afer
CAGCCACTCCTCGGAAGGAAGGTTGGGCAATCTACTTCCGTAGTGATACCGCCTCAGAAACCCAAGGAGGGGTTGCTATGAGTCAGATCCGACTCAACCTCACATAACAACAACAATAACAATGTGCTATAGGAAGGGATCCAGTTAGAATGCTTGATTATGAGACTAACTTAGTAGTTCAGGAATACAGTACTTTGACAAAGGTAGTGATGGTGAAGATAGAGAACTATGGATGGGTACAACATAGGTTTTGAAAGTAAAACTGACAAAACTTCATGAAGAACTAAATGTGTTTTGAGGAACTAAAGGATTCAAACTACTAAGGGTGTATACCAAATTTATGGCTTGGAAAACAAAAGATTGTTATTTACTGAGATGGGCGAAACTTGAGAAAGTACAAATTGAGACAGGAGGAGGAATGCAAATCAAAAGCTTTATTTTGGATACATAAAAATTATAGTGAAATGTGCAAAGGCCTTGAGTTAGAAAACCAAAAGGGAGGAACACACTTGGCATTTCTCAAGCTGAAAGAACTGAGGAAAAAGTGTAAGCTTCGAATTGCCATATTGAAAGATTCCATGGGCAATATGTTAAATGATGCAGGAAACATCAAAAGAGGATGGAAGGAATACACAGAGTCACTATATCAAAAAGAATTAGTAGATGATTGTGTTAGATTGGGTTCTCTAGAGAAACACAAAAAAACCAGCAAAGTGTATATATATATATATATTTATAGAGAGAGAGAGAGAGAGAAATTTATCTTAGGAAAATGGCTCACAAGCGTATAGAAGCCGACAAGTCCAAGCTGACAAGTCCAAGTCTCTGGAGGAGATGGGCTGGCGGCACCTTTAGCTTCCGTAAGCGCAGGGGGCCGAGAAATTCAAGGCCGGCAGGCAATACACTGGTTGTTGACTCCAACAAAAGACGAATCCAAGATCTCCAGGCCGAGCGGTGGGCTGCTCACTCACGGAAGTCTGTAGTCCACACATCAGGGTTCCAATCCCTCAAAGAATGTGTCTCTTCCCAGGATGTCCCTGGTTATCTTGGAAGCAGGCCACACCCCTAGAGAAACTCCCCTTGGGCAGACTGGCCACTCAGAACACAGTCATCTGATCCCATCATGGGAACAATCACACAGAACTGGGGTCCAGCCAAGGTGACACACAGCTCCAACTATCACAATGATCCTCCATTTCAGAAGGTGGCATATGATCAAGAGCCAATGCAATGGTTTTGAAGGGAGAAGTCAAAGCTGCACTGAAGAAATTCGTGAAGAACAAGGCTCCAGGAATTGATGGGAGACCCACTGAGATGTTTCAACAAACGGATGCCCTACTAGAGGCACTCACTCAGCTATGCCAAGAGATTTGGAAGACAGCTACCTGGCCAACTGATTAGAAGAGATCCATATTTGTACCCTTTCCAAAGAAAGGTGATCCCACAGAATGTGAAAATTATCAAACAAATCATTGATATCACACACAAGTACTGAATATAATTCAAAAATGGTTGTAGCAGTATATTGATAGAGAACTTGCAGAAATGCATGCTGGATTCAGAAGACAACATGGAGTGGGGGATATCATAGCTGATGTCAGATGGATGGCTGAAAGGAAAGAATACCAGAAAGATGTTCACTTTTGTTTTTGTTGTTGTTTAATTGTTTTTTTGACTATGCAAAGGCATTTGATTGTGTGGATCATAACAAATTGTGGATAACATTGAGAAGAATGGGAATTACAGAACACTTAATTGTACTCATGAGGAACCTGTACATAGACCAGGAGGCTGTGATTCAGACAGAATGAAGGGATACCGCATGGTTTAAAATCAGGAAGGGAGTGCATCAATGTTGTATCCTTTCACCATACTTATTCAATCTGTAGGCTGAAGAAATAATCCTAGAAAGTGGACTATATGAAGGAGAATGTGGCATCAGGATTAGAGTTCATTAACAACCTGCAATACGCTGATGACACAACTTTGCTTGCTGAAAGTGAAGATACTTGGAGCATTTACTGATGAAGATTAAAGACTACAGTCTGCAGTATGGATTACACCTCAATATAAAGAAAACAAAAGTCCTCACAACTGGACCAATAAGCAATATCATGATAGATAGGGAAAAGATTGAAGTTGTCAAAGACTTCAAATTACTTGGTTCTACAATCAATGCCAATGGGAGTAGCAGTCAAGACATCAAAAGACATACTACATTGGGGAAGTCTGTTGCAAAAGACCTTCTTCAAGTGCTGAAGAGCAAAGATACTCCTTGAAGACTAAGATGCACCTAACCCAAGCCATGGCATTTTTAATAGCATCATATGTATGTGAGAGCTGGACAATGAATAAGGAATACTGAAGAAGAGTCAATACTTTTGAATTGTTGTGCTGGTGAAGAATGCTGAAAGTACCACAGACTGCTAAAAGAATGAACAAATCTGTCCTGGAAGAAGTACAGCCAGAATGCTCTTTAGAAGTGAGAATGGCCAGACTTCATCTCACCTACTTTGGTCATGTTGTCAGAAGGGACCATTTGCTGGAGAAAGATGTCATGCTGGGTAAAGTGGAGGGTCAATGAAAGAGGGGAAGGCCCTCAACAAGATGGATTGACATGGTGGCTGCAGCAGTGGGCTCAGGTATAGTAGGGATTGTGAGGCTGGCAAAAGACTGGGCAGTGTTTCATTCTGTTGTATATAAAGTCACTATGAGTCACAGATGACTCAATGGCACATAACAACAACAACAACAAAAAAACATTTTTGAACTTTTCTCCAATGGGACTTAACAAATCTTCCTAGGACAGTAATTCAGAGGTAGAAAGGAACAAGTAAATCCAATTCATCCAAGAAAATAATTGGAAAGATATTAGGAAAAGTCTATATACATCCAGAAACAAATGGAACTATAAGCAGAATTCAATCTAATTATTAAAAAAAGAAATAGCACTTTCTTGAAATAGCATTTTCTTGAAAAGAAAATGTTCTGTAATGAAATAATTGACAAACCATAACGAGAGTTCTGAGTATGTCAAGAAAATAATGAACTCATACATGATACTCTCTGGTTTTCTCCAGCAGATATTATTGTCTACAGTTGGGCCATGGTAAATGGAAAAAAGATTGAAGTTGTCAGGGTTTTCATTTTACTTGGATCCACAGTCAACACTCATGGAAGGCAGCACTCAGTAAATCAGATGTGCAGGGAAAATCTGCTGCAAATGACCTCTTTAAAGTGTTAAGAAACAAAGATGTCACTTTGAAAAGTAAGGTGCATCTAACCATACCATGGTATTTTAAATCACCTCATATACACATGAAAGTTGGACAATGAATAAGGAGGAACAAACAAGAGTTGATGCTTTTGAGTTGTGGTGTTGACGAATACTGAAAATAATATGCACTGCCAGAAGAACAAACAAATCTGTCCTGAGGAAGTGCAGCCGGAATGTTCCTTGGAAGCAAGAATCGCCAGACTTTGTTTCACCTACTTTAGTCACATTGTCAGAAGGGACCAGTCCTTGGAGAAGGATATCATGCTTGGTAAAGTCGAGGGTCAGTGAAAAAGAGGAAGACCCTCAATGAGATGGATTGACACAGTGGCTGCAATGATGGGCTCGAGCTTAGCAAGGATTGTGACCCTGGCACAGGACTGGCCATGATTCATTCTGTTGTGCACAGGGTCTCTATGAGTCAGAGACAACTCAAGAGCATCTAACAACAATAGCAACATGTTTAAAAGAAATAGAAGCAAAGTTCTAATCTACTTGACCCTGGAAAATCAGTTAGATTCATAAAATACCTCAGTAATTAGCAGGAAGTAGCATAAGCCCTTAGCAAAACTTTGTGTCTGTATGATTCCTAACATTTGGAATAAAAATGAAAAATGAAGTCATTGAAATGTTTTATAAAACCACATCTGAATTTATTTTGCTGATTTTCTCCATTTTTCATCTATAAGTTTTTGTTTGCTGATTATACATAGCTGGATGTCTAGATAATAGCCAACATTTTTATCAGAGAATAAATTGTTGTTCTGACAGTGTTTTCCTATAGAAACTTTTTTTACTTACACTCTTTGTTTATAAACATTATTTATACCTTAAGGAAGAATGGGTTTCAGGTGAAAAATCTTTTATTTGATTGCAAGTAGACTGAGTACCCCTCATTAAAAATAATAATGTTGTTGTTGTTATGTGCCGTCGAGTCAAACCCGACTCATAGCGACCCCTCCTTGGGTTCCCGAGGCAGTATCACTACGGAAGTAGGATTGCCCAACCTTCCTTCCGAGGAGTGGCTGGTGGGTTTGAACTGCCAGCCGTCTGGTTAGCAGTCAAGTGCCTTAGACACTACGCTACCAGAGCTCCCAAAAATAATAATAGCTAACATTTATCAAGATCTTTATATATGTCTATGCTAAGTAATTTAAATGCCTTTTCTTTTATATCCAAATACTCCTTGTGAGATAAGATATGTACTATTGTAATGCCCAGATGATGGAAAAACAAATTTTAGAGATTAAAAAACTTATTCAAAGTCATACACCCGGGAAATAGGTGAGGCAGGATTGGAACCTGGTCTACCTAATTTAGAATTCTAAGCCCTCACCTAAGTTCTATTTTCTCTTACTTAGCTTTAACTAGTAATACCTGTCTCTGCTTCTCAAAATCTTAATGAGGTGCCTAAAAAAATAGAAATAATTGGAGAGGACAGAAACTTATTTTACATTATATAATATGAAACATGTACATGTCTCTTATACAGTAAGTCCCTGAGGTATGAACCTCTAACTCATAGACAGCTCCTACTACCTACTGCCCTCAAGTCAATCCTGACTCAAAGAGACCCTTTAGGACAGAATAGAACTGCCCCATAGGGTTTCCAAGGCTGTAAATCTTTACAGAAACAGACTGTCTTACCTTTCTCCTGAGGAACGACTGGTGGTTTTGAACTGCCAATCTTCTGGTTAGCAGCTGAATGTGTTCACCACTACACCATCAGAGGTCCTTGTGTACAACTCCTACTTGCCCTTTAATGTTGTATAAATTTGCTCTCACTTTGAAATTATGTAACCCACCCCTACTTGCACAAATTTTCCATCACAATCATTTTCACTTGCTGTACACGAAACTTTTAAATCATTGAAAAGGCACTGAGCTTCATATTGCACTAACAAAACCAAAACCAAATCAAATAGATTCTGACTCACAGAGACCCTATAAGACAGAGTAGAACTGCCCCATGGGGTTTCCAAGACTGTATATCTTTACGGAAGCAGACTGCCTCATCTTTCTCCTCTGGAGGAGCTGGTAGGTTCAAACCACCAACCTTTGGTTAGCAGCCAAACGCCTCATCCACTGAGCCACCAGTTGTTGTTGTTGTTGTTGTTATGTGCCGTCGAGTCAAACCCGACTCATAGCGACCCCTCCTTGGGTTTCCAAGGCAGTATCACTACGGAAGTAGGATTGCCCAACCTTCCTTCCGAGGAGTGGCTGGTGGGTTTGAACTGCGAGCCGTCTGGTTAGCAGGCAAGTGTCTTAGCCACTATGCTACCAGAGCTCCTTTTATTTCACTAAAGTATGACTAAATAAGAACTGTACGCACCTGGTCCAACTGACTTACAAATTTGATTTAAAGACACATTTAGAATTGATCTTGTTTGCAATGTGGGGAATGCCTGTATTCAACCAATAAAATTTGGGCCTTGGTGCTGTGTTGTACATGGGGTGTGTGTGTGTGTGTGGGGGGATGTGCACGTGTGTGTGTATGTGTGTGTGTGTGTCTATGCACTCTTTCCCTTTCATTTTCTCAAATAGATAAAAATTAAGCAATTCATTCACTCTGGATTGAATATGGTTAATCTCTAGGAATCCTAAAGAAAGTATAACAGTACAACAATAGTCCAATTTAGTAACACAATTGCTACATCTTGCTTAATGATCTTGGGGGAGATATATCAACATTATGTTAATTAAACTCTCTCAGCTGGTCATACCTTGGGAGGTGTTTTGAATGGTGCTGAAGAGAAAAAGTCAATATGCAAAACTTAAGATATCGATATATAGTCAGAAAATGCAGCACAGATGAGACAAATTCATACATCCGTGAAAGAAGAATATAAATGGAGATAATGTGAATGACAATAAATACTAGAAACAGGCATACGGGAACAATGATAATACTTCTTACCTGTGCATTTGAAAATTATTTCCACACAGTGAATGTGTTTTTTAATGCAGAAAAATAAAAAAATTAGAGAAAGGCTGTCAGAAAAAGCCACTGAAGCTGGCAAATACAATTTGTTGTTAGTAGACTATTTTGAAATACAAAGAACAACTATGTACATAGCTTGGTGGAACAAATGTAGGATAAATTCAAGAAAAAAAAGCAGTATGTCTGCAATGATGAGTATTATGCACTGTAAGCTTATAGCATCCTTTTGCCCCAATCTTGAGTTAAAAGTAGCTATGAAAAAACTTTATTTTCATGAACTTTACATAAAACTGAGTCATGATTTTGGCATCTATTAATGAATTATTTGTTTTCAAGTCAACAAACATTTACTGAACCAAGCACCCATATCCTGTGATATGTGATACCCATAGCTTTGTGGATTCATCTCCTTTCTCCATCCTCCCCCAAATACCTCATTCCTACCCCAGACTGTGGCACTAGTGAAATGTAACATAAGATAAAAGCTACATTCTGAGATTGGATGAACATTTTGAGCTTGTCTTACCAATGTTGGGGTGTTGGGGCTTAGTGTCATTCAACAAAAAACACCAGATTAGAATTTGAAAAATTAGCCATTTAGTAAATATTTGTTGTGCATTACCTCAGGTATTCAAAACTTGCAGAGATTTAAAATAACAAGGTAAAATAATCCAGCAATGAACTGGCTTCTCGCCTCTTTTGTTATAGAGTCACAATCCATGTTTATATTTCAGACTATATTTTTAAAACAAATACAACTTGTCTTTCAGCAAAGCTCTGTGTTAGCTCATCTTTTTTCACTGCTGCCATTTGTTAACACAGAAAATAGAGTGTCTATAACTGTGAAGCACCAGAGGAAAGATGAGCAGGGTGGTAGCAGCAATAGCAGTCATAATACCTGCTGTCATTTATGAGTGTTTTCCATTCACAGATTGGTTCTCAGCTATGTGTAATCCCATTGTGTTATTTGTGCCTAGCAAAGAAAGCATGTAGCATAATGCCCACTGCATAGTAAGCACTCCATTAATGCTTGTTAAATACATTATAAATAGAAAATATTCCTCTTCTTGAGCACTAACAGACTAGTTTAGACAAGAAAAACGCACCAAAAAAACAAATATGAGTAATGGAGTTTTGCCATTCCACCAAATCGCTTTAGCGCTGACCAAGAACAACCAAACTCACTGCCGTCAAGTGAGGTCCAACTCATAGCGGCCCCTCCTTCGGTTTCTGAGGCGGTATCAGTATGGAAGTAGATTGGCCAACCCATGAATATCAGGCTATTGGTGATTCTCCACTTGTGGGGCTATGCTTTTCTTACGGGGAGAAATAACGATAATACAAGAAGCGAAAATGTGAGAGAATGCACACTTCATCATTTCTTCCTCAGCACTCAGAGTTATCAGTGGTGTCACTGACGGATTTTTGGCAGGGGGTGACGTGATCAGATTTGCATTCATCAGATAGCATTCTGAAGGCTGAACCATGTGGACCAATTAGAACTGCTATTGCTCTCCTTTCAGTTCCTGTTACTTCCACATTCTCCTTTCCATTCTCCCATCCTTTATCTTCTTTCTTTCCTGTAGAGATTAGGGAAGTTCTAATAGTGAATGATGAGCTGCTGAGTTCTGCCCTACAGAGGGACGTAGGGCATATGTAAGTACACATACATGCACACACACATACACATACACACATACACACATGCACTCATAATCGTCCCCTTGGACAGAATGGTTTGGTGAAATTACTTGGTTTGAGTTCATTACTTGCTGTAGGCTTGTCACCTAACAGCAAACTCTGAAGGCATGTCTATACTTGAAGGAAAATTTAGTCACATCAAGTGTGAACTAAAGCTGATAATGTGTTCTGTTTGCTTAAAGTTGTTCCTGATAAAAATATTCATAAACTTTGAAATAAATGGTTGTGAATATTGGTGGAATATCCCAGAGGGTCAGAGAGTGTAAATACAGCCTGTGGTGGAGAATATATCAGAAGGAAGAACATTTGAGGCCAAAAAGAGTAAGCCTTGGAATCTGAATGGGCTTGGTCATATCCCAGCTTCATGACCTAACAGCTGTGAGCCTTTGGGCAAGTGAGCCTTGGGCCAATGGACCTGGCTTCTCTGAGCCTCCAGTGCTGCCTCTGAAAAATGGGAATAATTATACTCAACCTAGAGTGGTACTGTGAGAATTAATCTGAATACCAATGATATGATGGGAGGTGAAAGCCCAGTAAGTGTTAGTTTTCCTTTGTGATAGAAAATTTAAGGACCTTTTAGATATCTCACCCAAGGAAAGGCAAGGTTCAACATTTTACATGGAGTTGCAGTTTAGAAAAGCAAGATACTGAGAAAACAAAACAGGGCTATTCTCTAGCAGTTGAATTATGATGAAAACCTCATTTGGAGAAGAGAAGCCTCACGGCTTAATCATTGAAAACTAGATTTCAGGGACAGGTTTGAGCCAAAAGGGCTAATTTTTCTTCAAATGCCAGCTATTCTGCTAAGTAAATCTAACCACTATTTCCATGGCCATTTTTCAATATTTATAATCTTCAATGAATTTCTTTCTTTCTTTTTTCATTGCTCACTTCTGGACCTAAATCTTTTGTCACTGTCAGTTGTTGCTTCTCAAGGCTTCTTTAAAGCTACTTGGATTAAGGCTTTGAGCCTTGAGAAATACAGTGTAGTTGTTTGTTTTTGTTTATGTACCTTGTTTTGCATTAATGTAAAATCTTACAGTGAATCTCCTCCTCAGTGTTGTTCTGGGAAAGAAAATATCTTGTCTCTGCTTGCCCTGATGAAAAATATAAAATCATGTCGTCTTCACTTGTTTATTTTGGTTCACCCAGAAAACAAGTAGTTAAGGCCACAAGAGGCAGTCAATAATAGCTGAAAACACCCTGTGTCACATTTGAATATGCAGCTGGAGAGCCTGAAGCTGCAGAGGCTAAAGAACCCACCCCTTACAGTCTGTCCTAGGCACTGTAGTCAAGTAATCCTGTTCAAGTAGTCAGTGGTCCCTCTGCTCTATTCAAAATGACTTCCCATCTCCTTGACCAAGCAGAGGAGATGCTGGCCTATATGCCTACCTGTGTTTACTGGGTGTGTCCCAATGCTACCTACAAATTTCACTGTGAACTGGTGTGCACCACCTCTTTGATCTCTTCTCCACCCTTTTCTGTCCCGGTTGCTCTATGGCTGCACATGCCTCCTTGATTTCCTTTCCCTCACTACCCAGCTTGCTACTGCATCAGGGTAATTGCACTTGCTGTTTGTTAGGCCTAGAATTCTCTTTTCCCAAAATATCTTTATAGCTTACTTTCTCACTTGTTTCAGGTATCTGCTGAAATACAATCTTACCAAGAATGGTTTCCTTGACCACCTTATATAAAAAGCAGTTCTCAAATTCCCAGTTACCCTCTGACCCCTCACACTGTTTTATTCTTCTTTATGGCAGTGCCTAAGGCATTTGACTGCTAACCAGAAGGCTGGCCTAGTACAAACGCACCAGCAACTCCTCAGAAGGAAGATTGGGCAATCTGCTTCCGTAGAGATACCTCCTCGGACACTCAAGGAGGCATCTCTATGAGTCTGAAAACACTAGACGGCAGTGAGTTTGGGCTTTTTTTTTTCAAGATGGCATGTGTCATCCTTTGATATATATTATTTTTAAAAACTATTCTGTCTGTTTCCACTAGTATGTAAATTCCGTGAGAGAGGAACAAACAATTGAGATTGTGTTTCTGAGATAATTAATTAGCTTACCTGTGGTGTAAACGTAGTAGCCAGGATTCAAACCTTGGTCTGACTACCTCAAGAACCTGTGCTCTCTGCTAAATCAGGCAGCTGCCTTTGAAGCAAAAATAGCCATGCTCCATCCTTTCCTACTGTGGGTCTGCAAATTCAATAGAGGCCGAATACCTGAAGCACACTGCACTTTCATATCTATCTGCTACATCTAAATCCTGCAGACTTACAGGCATTATCTGCTTGCTGACAAGTTTACTCAATCTAGGGAAATTTGAGCCTTCTTCAGCCTTTGGTTTGCCAGCAGAGAGAAGAAAGGTAAGAGAGCAAGACTGAGCCTAGCAGGGGATTCCTTACCTTCTATAGTTCTTCACCTCTTTAACTATTAAGCATGCTCTTTTTTAGTAGCTTTTTTCTATGCATGTCATATCTTTTTCAATGTGATTTAAAAAGAAATACCCTACCGCTTCTTCTGAAATGAAATGATCCCCCTGCCTGCAGTCATATCATACAGCCATACCTCCAAATTTTCCCAGTACAACCTCTATAGTGTTGCCAGGAAGATCTTTGTAAAATGTGAATATTATTTTACTCCATTTTTTAAAACTGCTATAGTATAAAATTATGATTCCTTGACCTCGCATGCAAGGCCCTTTCTAATTGAATTCCTGTATACCACTAAGCCTTCTGCTCAGCCTTCTCCCCTCTGTCAGCTTTTAATTTCACAATCAAAAGTACTTAATAATGCCCTGAATCTGTCATCCTGTTACACATTTAACCATTTTTTTTATTCCAAAACCCCACTACTGCCATGTAGCTTCTGATTCACAGCAATCCCATGTGCTGTATAGGGTTTTCTTGGCTGTAACATTTAAAGAAGCAGATCATCGCCAAGGCTTTCTTCCATAGCACTGCTGTGTGGGTTTGAAACATCAACTTTTGGTTAGCAGTCAAGTGCAAGCCATTGCACCACCCACTGGTAAATACTACCTTCTCTACCCTACTTCTGTACATTGTACATTTCTGGTTATCATTAATATCTAGCATATATTACTATGTGTCAGGCATTGTTCAAGACACTTTATATATTGTTTAATGCTCACAGCAGCTTTTCTCATAGACATTTCATCTGTATTTTGTAGATTAAAAAAAAAAAAAAGGAAGCTCAGAGAGACCAACATCCCATAACAAGAAATGGGAGGGCAGCAACCTGAACCACGTCTGTCTTGCCACAGTGCCCAAAGCTTATGGTCCTCCCTCTGTGCTGATGTCACTCGTTCCTGTGTGTTGCTATGTTTGCATCTCCCTTTCAAGAGCTGGGAGCTCCTTTTGAGTGGAACGTGTTTTTCCTCTTAGTAGCTACAGTGCCTCTGTGACCCAGGTCTTCAGTTTTGCAGTTACATAAGATTAATTTCTGTCAAAAATAACATGACTGGGAATTATGTCTACACATAAACAGTGTTGGGGCAGTCAGCCTTCACTCTTGACCATGTGGCATTGCCCCACACTGCACATTCAAAGCTGCCTAAGAAACACTCACACTTCACTAACATTACACCATTCAGTTTATGAAGACTGCAAGCCTGTGAACACAGCAGTCCATCAACACTCATAGTTTATTACACTCTGCTTATGAAGAAGTTTACAGGCATATTTGTTTTTTTGTTACTGAGGGTTTTACCTTATATATGAAGATGGGATTGTCTAAAACTCATTGCTTGTGCTCTTTGTAATATCAATAGGAGACCTGCTTTGAATTGTTCTTCCAGTGGTAGTGATTGACTTCTGTTGATCTAACCATATAAGTTTTCTTCTTTTACATTAAAGTAATAATGTATATTTTGTGTAATCTCCAACAATTTTTTTGATAGAATTTGGTTTTTGTACAAGAATGAATGATTTGAAAGTTCATATGGAAAAGCAGGTGGAACTATTTCCAAGAATATATGAGAAAGAAAGAATTATGAGACAGTACATGTAGAACCAGATATTGGAATTTACATTAAAGCTAATGTACTGAAAAAAAAAGTTATTTATTGTGTTTGAACAAGAAAAAGCAAATAGAGCAGTGGAATAGAATCAAATCCAGAAGCAGATGTAAGTAAGTGTGGGAATGCTAATGAGAGAGTTTCCATTCCATGGAGAATAGAGTTTATTCAATAAATAATATTGGCTTTATTTGGCTCAGAAAATAAAAATAATGTTTCAATTTTATTTAAACATTCAAAGTTTTAAATGAAGAAAATAGCACTCTATATCTAAATACACCTATGTATTTTTGACTTCTTATAACACATGTTACCTTTGCCATTTAATAAGTATAGAACAGATTTTTTTTTTTTTT
>NW_006921735.1:6915057-6918275 GCF_000298275.1 Orycteropus afer afer
CACTTCTTCTCTGAATGTTTTATAGAATTCTCCAGTGAAACCGTCTGGGCCAGGACTTTTTTTAGTTGGTAATTTTTTGATGACCTGTAGAACAGATTTTTAAGTAATATTTACATTATTACATACTATCAACATTCAAAAACTCATATGTTTTAAAAGTAAATACTGAAAACTCCTTCCTTTCCACAAAACTCTAAGATTGGGATTTTTCCTCCCTGATGGTTTTTTTTTTTTTACTCTCCTGATGTTCTTTTGTGCATTTATGTATACCTTGGCATATAGACTAACTTAGTTATCAAGTGCTGCTATTACAGAAATACCGTACATGGATGGCTTTAACAAACAAATTTATATTTTCACAGTTTAGGAGGCTAGAAGTCTAAATTCAGTGTGCTATCCCCAAGAGAAGGCTTTCTCTCTGTGTTAGCTCTGTCTCTTCAGCTTCTACTTCCTGGGTCTTGGAGATCTTCATGTCTCTTGGCGTCTATCTAACCCCATCTCTTTTTCAGCTCATTGTTTAATTGCTTTTTATATCTCAAAAGAGATTGACTTAAGATGTACCCTATGCTAATCATGCCTCATTAACATAACAAAGACAGTCCGTTCACAAATGGGTTTATAACCATAGGCATTGTTGTTGTTAGATTCCCATCTAGTCCGTTCTGATGCATAGTAACTCTGTGTACAACAGAATGAAACACTGCCCAGTCCTGCACCATCCTCACAAAATCATTGCTATGTTTGAGCCCATTGTTGCAGCCACTGTATCAAACCATCTCCTTGAGGGTCTTCCTGTTTTACACTGACCTTCTACTTTACTAAGCAGTAAATGTCCTTCTTCAAGTACTAATCCCTCCTAATAACTTGTCCAAAGTACGTGAGACAATGTCTTGCCATCCTTGCTGCTGAGGAACATTGTGGCTGTATTTCTTCCAAAACAGATGGGTTAGACTGGGTTCTCTAGAGAAACAAAAACCAACAAAGCTTAGAGAGAGAGAGAGAGAAATTTATCTTAGGAAAGTGGCTCTCAAACGTATGGAAGCAGGCAAGTCCAAAGTCCCTGGAGCAAACGTCAGGCTGGAGGCTTTTCCTAGCTTCCAAAACTGCAGGGGCTGAGAAGCTCAAGGCTGGCAGGCAGTAACTGGCTGTTGACTCCAATGAATGATGAATCCAAGATCTCCGCCGAACGGTGGACTGCTCACTCACGGACAGTTGTAGGCAGCGCAACTGAATCCCAATCCACAGAAGAATGACTCTCTTCCCAGGATGTCTGTGGATATCCTGGAAGCAGGACACACCCCTTGGGAAACTCCCCTTGAACAGATTGGCCACTCAGAACACAGTCTTCCAATCCCATCATGGGAACAACCCCACAGAACTGGGTCCAGCCAAGTTGACACACAACTCCAACTATGAGAGTCCACCCTTGTCAACTTGGTAGTTGTACACATCATCTTAACCATATATAATCTCTAAATAAGGACAATTACAGAGTCATATTTGTGCCTAACATGATACGCTAACACACATACAACCAAAATGCATTAACCTTATTTACATTTCACAATTCATAAGAGAAGGAAACAAAAATATTTGATGCACATATACAATGAAGAAATAAATCAATCACAGTCTTCGTTTCTACAGCTGGTTACGTGGTTGTAGCTAATATTCAAAACTACCTTCTTCCACCATCCATTCTGTATTTCCCTTGCCCTCAGCAAGCACCTCAGCTGGTCATGGTTGTTTGCCTGGTGGGGTGACCCAAAGCTTCATTCCTGAAGGGTCTGGGCCATTAACAGTCATATCAGAATTGGGTTGCTGTAATTTTCCATTGACTTTAATCACAGGGCATGGTAGTAAGTGACATCCTAAAGAATCTCCTGTATTCCAGACTTATTCTTCTTTACCTCCATTATGTAAAGCCAACCCAATTTTCCCTTGGTAATCAGGATCTATAACACCAGATAGTACAGTAATGCACTTCTTTGTCTGTTGATCCAGAGACATAAGGAAGCCAAAATGGCTGGGTAGCATTCTTCATTTCCAGTTCAATGCAATCAGTATAGTGTCTCTAGGTGGGAGTGTTCCTCCCTTTGGGACTAAGATCTCCAGACCCACAGAGCAGGGAGAGGAAGCAAAAATTCTCTGAGTGGGTCACTAGGGGTAATAGTGAGTGGTACCACTCCTGTTTCCACCCCTTGGTTCCTGGACCCATGAATCCTGGCTTTGGAGAAACAGAACCATATATTGGATGCTGGTTTAGAGCATATACAGCCTCCTGGAGAACAATTGTCCCAACCCTTCAAGGTATTGCCACCTAGCTGGCACTGTATTTGTGTTTTTAAGAGGCCATTCCATCGTTCTATCAAACCAGCTGCTTCAGGATGATGGGGAACATGGTAAGACCAGTGAATTCCATGAGCATAAGCCCATTGCCGCACTTCATGTGCTGTGAAATGAGTCCCTTGATCCGAAGCAATGTTGTGTGGGATACCATGACAGTGGATAAGGCATTCTATAAGTCCATGGATGGTAGTTTTAGCAGAATCGTTACATGCAGGGAAGGCGAATCCATATCCAGAATAGCATCTATTCCAGTAAGAACAAAACACTGTCCTTTCCATGATGGGAGTGGTCCAATGTAATCAACCTGCAACCACATTGCTGGCTGATCACCCCAAGGAATGGTTCCATATCGCGGACTCAGTGTTGGTCTCTGCTGTTGGCAGATTGAGCACTCAGCAGTGGTGGTAGCCAAATCAGCCTTGGTAAGCGGGAGTCCATGTTGCTGTGCCCATGCATAATCTCCATCCCTGCCACCATGGCCACTTTGTTCATGAGCCCAATGAGCAATGGCAGGAGTAGCTGGAGAAAAAGGACAGCTGGTTTCCACTGAATGTGTCATCCTATCCACCTGATTGTTAAAGTCTTCCTCTGCCGAGGTCACCTTTTGGTCGGCATTCACATGAGACACAAATACCTTTTCTCCTTTCGCCCATTCAGCGAGATCTATCCACATACTTCTTCCCCATACATCCTTATCACCAATCTTCCAATCATGCTCCTTCCAAGTCCCAGACCATCCAACTAAGCCATTAGCCACAGCCCATGAATCCATATATAATTGTACATCTGGCCATTTCTTGTTCAATGCACGGCCTGAAGTTCTGCCCATTGGGAGGATTTCCCTTCACCACTGTCCTTCAAGGAAGTCC
>NW_006921735.1:6919526-6939634 GCF_000298275.1 Orycteropus afer afer
CTGAAGGCAAACTGCTTCTGGTGGTCTTTTGAAATTGGTATCAAGAAAAAGGCATTGGCCATATCAATAACTGCCTACCAAATACCAGGAGATGTACTGATTTGCTCAAGGATTGAAATCACATCAGGAACAGCAGCAGCTGCAATTGGAGTCACCACCTGATTAAGTTTACGATAATCTACTGTCATTCTCCAAGATCCATCTGTTTTATGCACAGGCCAAATGGGTGAATTAAATGGGAATGTGGTGGGAATCACCACCCCTGCATCCCTCAAATCCTTGATGGTGGCAATAATCTCTGCAACCCCTCCAGAGATGTGGTACTGCTTTTGGTTTACTATTTTTATAGGTAGAGGCAGTTCTAGTGGTTTCCACTTGGCTTTTCCTACCATAATAGCCCTTACTCCACATGTCAGAGAGCCAGTGTGGCAATTCTGCCATTTGCTGGGTATATCTATTCCAATTGTACATTCTGGCACTGGGAAAATCACTACAGGATGGGTTCGGGGACCCACTGGAACCACTGTGAGATGCACCTCGGCTAAGACTCCATCAATAACTTGACCTCCATATGCCCCCCCTCTGACTGGTGGGCCACAGTGACGCTTTGGGTCTCCTGGAATTAGTGTCAATTCAGAGCCAGTGTCCATTAATCCCCAAAAAGTCTGATTATTTCCTTTTCCCCAATGAACAGTCACTCTTATAAAAGGCCTCAGATCCCTTTGGGAAAGGCTGGGAGAAAGACTGACATTATAGATTTTTGGCAATGTAGTGGGGTCCTTCCTCAAAGGGACCTGGCCTCCCCTTCATTCAAGGGGTTGTGGGTTTGTAAACTGACTCAAATCTGGGAATTGATTGAGAGGTTGTGACTCTGTATTCTGGCAATTCAATGTAGGTTGCTGTTCGCATGACCTAGAATTCTGTCTATACAGATCAAGTAAATATTTCATAGGCTTGCCTTATGAAATATATATTTCACTACTAGGAACACCATGAGCAAGTAGGCAATGCCATAATTCCACATGAGTCAGACTATTCTAATTTGTGTTCCGACTCTGCTGTCCATTATGGTAATGATGCTCACCTTGCCTTTGTCTATTAGCTGCTGCCACTTTGCCCCTACTACCACAGGGTCCAATCAACCCCATCGTAGTTAAGTGTTTTAGTTCAATTAGGGTAGTTCCCACTGTCAAATCAGGTTTACATAAAATAGCAATCACAGCAGTCTTCAAGGATGCTGGAGCTCCCTTAACAGATTTATTCCTCACAGTACTGGTGAAAGGCTGTCTTCAGGACTCTCCATTTCTGGCTCTAGGGGTCTAATCTGATAAATCCATTCTAACAGGCCAATTTCCCTAATCCTCTGGATACCTTCTTCTACATTAAACCAAGGCAGGTCTGGTACTTCAACTTGACTTAAGGTAGGCCACCGCATAATCCATGCCTCAGTAAGCCAACCAAATAAACTATTAGATCCTTTCCTAACCTCTCGAGCTGAGAAATTGAATGAAGAATCCATACTTAGTGGGCCTAAATCGATAAACTCAGACTGATCCAATCTTACATTCCTTGCACCATTATCCCACACCCTCAGTAGCCATTCCCATACATATTCTCCAGGTTTCTGTCTGTACATGTTAGCAAAATCAAGTAGGTCTTTTTGGGTATAGCGTACCACCTCCTCAGTCACACCTTCTATTTCACCTCTTGGGGCTCACTTGGACTTGACTTTAGTTATGGGTCTCGTAGCAACAATGGGTGCTTGAGGCAGTTCCTGAGAGCATTCAGGAATGTCTTCCATGGCCTCTGCCTCAAACAGTGACCCAGCAGGAACAGTCGAGTTAATTCCATCAAACTGAGGGGGAGGAGATAATGGTTTTACAGTAATCTGTTCAGATGGGAGGGATTCAACAGATTTTATACGCTCCATATCCTGATCTTCCTGATTATCTGTCCATATGTCCCCATTCCAGGTTTCAGGATCTCACGTTTTTTCCAATCAATGCCCTCACTTTAATGCCAGACACCCTTCTGGATTGGCCATTTAGCTGGCGTTGTAATTCAGCCACCCTTACAATAAGACTCTGGATTTGGTTTTCAGCAATGTTAGCTCTGTTACTAGAAGATGCAAGGCTTTCTTTCAGAGCACAGCTGGAAACACTGAGGTCTTTTATGCGGTGCTTAAGCCGACACTCAGCAGCTTTGAGCTCATCTCGCTCTTTCACCAGTTTGTCCAGTGTAAGTAGGACCAACCAACTAGCTTCCTTATACTCCTCATTCTGACAAAATTTCAGAAAAGTATCAAATATCCGATCCCCAGAGCGTCACTTCTCACAAGTACTTGATCTATTGGTGGTGCTATTTTGTGTATTAATTTTTCCACCTCATGCCACGGATTAGTAGAGCCCTCTTTACTAGCAGACGTAGAATGGCTAGTGTCATTAAAATTAATCAAACTGGAGAACCAATCTAGGAAGCCCATCTTTATGATTTTGTCTCTCCAGAACCACTCTCTACCAAATGTGTTAGACTGGGTTCTCTAGAGAAACAAAAAACAGCAAAGCTTATATGTATATATAGAGAGAGAAATTTATCTTAGGAAAATGGCTCACAAACATATAGAAGCTGGCAAGTCCAAAGTCCCTGGAGCAAACGTCAGGCTGGAGGCTTTTCCTAGCTTCCGCAACCGCAGGGGCTGAGAAGCTCAAGGCTGGCAGGCAGTACACCAGCTGTTGACTCCAATGAATGACAAATCCAAGATCTCCAGGCCAAACGGTGGACTGCTCACTCATGGACAGTTGTAGGCAGCACAACAGAATCCCGATCCACAGAAGAATGTCTCTCTTCCCAGGATGTCCCTGGATATCCTGGAAGCAGGACACACCCCTAGGGAAACTCCCCTTGAACAGATTGGCCACTTAGAACACAATCTTCCAATCCCATCATGGGAACAAACCACACAGAACTGGCATCCAGCCAAGTTGACACACAGTTCCAACTATCACAAAAATTTGTTCATTCTTCTGACAGTCCATGGTATATTCAGTATTCTCACCAACACCATAGCTTAGGATATTTTTATTGCAATATTTCTTTTATTCCCATCATCCTCATCCCTACTTCCATGCTGGTCTCTTGGAACTTCTTTTAGCCAACTGTTGACTTTGCTGAATCCATTGTGCATATTTTTAAGCATTTTTCTCTTATTCCTTATGTCCTTTTGTTGTTGTGAGAAATTTTTTTGCTTTAGGTTTCAAATCAATAACATGGTTTATTATTCTGTTATAATAATTTGCATTGATACCCATATTGATATGGTACTAAAATCTATATTAATGAAATATTTATTTCTAAAGCCATATTTTAAAGTCCAAAACTTTTTCCTGACTCGTTTTATAGATGTATTGGCCTCACTAACTTTTCTAAGGATAATATTTAGAAAGTTTTCAGGTTTTTTTCCCCCAATAGTTTACTCATATTTGTAAATAGTGTAGGTTGTTTCAGAGAGCCATGCCATCAGTATTTTTTAAAAGTTCTTCAGGTGATTCTAATATGGGTAAAGTGCTGGGAATATCCCTGCTGGGTTAGGATAGATGTATCATTATTTACATTATTTACCTTATTTTTGTCATCTATCAATAAGTGTTGTGCATTTTTCCTATGTGTCTTTTAAAAATCTGAGCTACCTCCACGTATTGTGACTTGGAAAAATGCCCATGTTCCCTTGCTTAGCAAAAAAAAGCAGTAAGTTGCAGAAGAGGATGTGTACTGTGCTCCTAATGCTGCTTTAAAGATAATGTGTGTGTTTGTATATGCATGGAAAAATATTAGGAAAGGCACACACCAAACATTTAACGACAAGTCTCTGGAGAAAAGGATGGAGATAGGGAGGATCCAATATTTTTATTTTATCAATATCTCTGTTCCTAGATTTTTTCCCAAAACTGCAAAATTTGTAATTTAAATTTTATTGTTGTAAAAATATAGATAAAACATTTTCCAACTCAAAATCTTTTGTATCCTTCTTTCTTTTTCATAGCTTTATGCTATTCTGTTGTGCATATGTACCATAGTTACTTAACTATTTCCCTACTGACGAGACTTGAGTTGTTTCCAATGTTAGGGCAAGGAATTCTTTCAAATAATTTTTCAAAAAATAACTGTATCTATCTATCATGTGTACATATGCAGTTATAACTGCAAAATAAATTCGCAGAAGAGGGATTGCTGCTCTAATTGTTTAAAAGAAAAAATACTTGCCATCAAATCAATTCCTATTCATAGTGACCACCATTGGGTTTCCAAGGCTGTAAATCTTTACAGAAACAGACTACCTTATCTTTCTTCCACAGAGCTGCTGGTTAACCAACCTTTTGGTTAGCAGTCAAATGCCTTAACCACTACACTACCAGAGCTCCCTGCTCTGAGGGTAAATGCATTTTTAATGTTGATGTCTGTTGACAAATTGATCTTCAATTTTAAATACGAGGAAAGAGCTCTAGAAAGGTAAAATAAATTGATCATAGTTACATACGTAACAAGTGTATGGCAACATGGGTACCAGAACCATCATCTCATGATATTCTCACTTTTCATTTTACATGAAGCTACAGCTTGGGAAGGAGCTCTGGTAGCATAGTGCCTAAGGCACTTGACTGCTAACCAGAAGGCTGGTGTTTCAAACCCACCAGCCACTCCTCAGAAGGAAGGTTGGGCAATCTACTTCAGTAGTGATACTGCCTCAGAAACCCAAGAGGAGAGGTCACTATGAGTCGGGGCCAACTCAACAGCATGTAACAACAACAACAGCTTGGAAAATTCAGGATACTAAGAAAAAACACATGGCTACTCTCCTAATAGTTGGTTTGTGGTGAAAACCTCATTTGGACTTCAGAAGCCTCACTGCTTAATCATTGAAAACAAGATTTCAGGGACAGGCTTGTGCCAAAAGGACTAATTTTTCTTCAGATGCCAGATATTCTGCTAAGTAAAGTTAACTGTCATTTCCCCAGCCATTTTTCAGTATTTATAATTGTCAATATATATATTTTTTTTATTGTTCACTTCTCACTGCTTGCTCCCACTACTCCCTTGTGTCTGATAATTTGCTAGAGTGACTCACAAAACTCATGGAAAATGCTATCCTTATGATTACAGTTTTATTATAGCAAAAACCAAAACCAAACTGTTTGTTTGTGTTGCGCCCACAGCTTGAATCCCCAAAAACTACCAAGGAGCTGATTCCACTGCAAAAGCATAGGTTTTTTTTTTTTTTTATTCAAGCTCGAGCTTGGACCCTCAACCGTCACCAACGCAGCAGTTCAGGATTGAGAGCCCCGAACTCAGGGGTAATGGGGTTCTTATGGGGGGTACAGCAGGAAGGAGGAAGTTTCAATCAGAAAATTACAGGCTTGGTTGACATTTTCAAGTTGCTAGTTGTTCCTACTTGATTGGCTCTGTCTGGTGGGCCGAAACCACCAACTGTAGTTTCTAACTATTTTAGGTAAGGTATTTCTCTACCATTTACTGATTGGTTGTTGCTAAGGAGTATGTTTGAGTGTATGAATGAGGTGGGGGTAGTTAGAACTCTTTGTGGTTTTTCCAGTAACTAAGGCACTAAAGCGTGGAGTGCGTGCTAAGGCATATTGCAAAAATGGCTACATGCATACAGGGTGGTTATATAGAAACATGGCCTCACAAAACAATTGCTGTAAAAACAATTCCAAATCACGGCAACCCCAGGTGTGCAGAGTAGAACTGCACTCCTAGGGTTTAAATGGCTGTGACCTTTCAGAAGCAGGTCACCAGGCCTTTCTTCTGAAGCTTCCCTAGGTGGGTTTGAACATGGGTTGGTTAGCAGTTGAACACTTAACCACTTGCTCCACCCAGAGATTCCTTTATTACAGCAAAAAAAAAGATACAAATGAAGAGACATATAGAGCGAAGTCTGAAGATTTCCCAAGGTAGAGCTTCCATGTTCCAAAAGGAAGTGGAAACCCCACCCATAGTAATTGATGTTTTTCACTATCTGAGAAGCCATTAGCGCATTTGTGTTAACCAGAACCTTTATTGGGACTTTATTACATAGACACATGCTATTTGTATGTCCTATATAAGAATGTCCATATAGCTGGAACTAACAAGGGGCAAACTTATGATAACTTTTTAACCATACCCAACAACCCTGAGGGAGCAAGTTGTTGGGCCTGTGGACTTGGGACCATCAAGGTCAATTAGCATAACCTTCTACACTAAAACATTGTTCTACATCCCACTCAGTGAGTAGCAACTGGGGTGTTAAAAGCTTGCAAATGACATCTAGATGCAATAATTGGTCTCTTTTTGTCTGGAGCAAAGAAGAATAAAGAAAACCAAAGACACATGGACAAATTAGTCCAAGGGACTAGTGAACCATGTGAACCTCAGCCTACTTGACCCTGAGACCAAAAGTAATAGATGGTGCCCAGCTACCACTGTCAACCGCTCAGCAAGGGCTCAGTGCAGGCAATCCTAGATAGAGTGGGAGACAACTGTGGAACAAAACAAAAAATCAAAAAATACCAGACTTACTGGTCAGATAGAGACTGGTAAAACCCACAAGACTATGGCCCCTAGTCACCCTTCAAGCCTGTAATTAAACTCATTCCTGTAGCTTCTAACCAAATAACATACAGGCATATAAGGTGAATATTTACACCAGGTAGCCTTAGAACACTCACTCATAGGAGTTCAGAATGGCAGCATTTGCACAGGGAGATAGCTCAGTGGGCAGCGATGCATAGGTAAAAAGGACACAGGGAAATGGTAACCACAGGGAGGAAGTAAGAAGAGAACTGTTACATTATGGGTATTGCAGTCAATGTCATGAAACAAAATGTGTAAGAACTGCTAAAACAATGCAACATACTGCTGTTGAATCAGCTCCGACTCATAGCGACCCCTCCTTGGGTTTCTGAGGTGGTATCACTATGGAAGTAGACTGCCCAACCTTCCTTCCAGGGAGTGGTTGGTGGGTTTGAACCGCCAGCCTTCTGGTTAGCAGTCAAATGCCTTAGGCACTATGCCACCAGAGCTCCAAAGAACTGCTATAGGGAAAAGTATTTGCTCTGTAAATTTTCACTCAAATCACAATTTAAAAAAAAGAGAGAGAGAGATAAAGCAGTGGCTCTCTTAGCCCTTGCCACACAAACACAGTAAGAGAAAGAAGCAGGGATAGAAAATAAGTTTAACTTACTCCTATATGAATTCTGAGATCAGAAGTACCCAGTACATATAGGGCAAATGAGTGATTTATTACATTAGGGTATATATTTAAGCTTCTGCACTCTAATAACCAAAAGAAGGGAGAAAGAAGCTCTTCTTGTTGATTTTTCTGACCTGTTTTGTTCCAGAAAGTGTAGTTTTATTTTTCCAGATAATTTGACAGTGGTGCACTGAATAGGAATGTGCCAATTGAAACGAAAATTTATCTTGTGAGGAGATATAAATCAGTATCTGGAGGATTATTCAGTAATTCACATTGAAAACAGAAGGTTCGATAAGAACCACATTGGATTCCCCTGGCAGATGCATTGTGACTCTTTGTGAAGCAAAAGGCTGGCAGGGTCCCCTGTGCCTGCTGCTCCTGTCCCAGTTCTATTGTCTGGGCTGCAGCCTCATCACAGAACATGGGTCATAATAGCATTTCTCTCGGGATCCTGGGAAAATGGAGATTTTGCTTGCACCAATTTTGTAATGTTTTTTAAAAACAGTTTTCTACAAATGATTTTAAGTGCAGTTAAAGCCAGTCTCTAGACAGGGGTTTGTATTTCTTGTATTCTCCCTTCTTATTTATTCCACCTCCCTCATTGAAATCAGATGATAAATACTGAGCACACTGCATAACCCAGCATTATGCCGCAATGCTGTGAGCAAAGTTCCCTTGGCTTTTACTTTGTCTAACTTTGCAAGCTTCTGGTAATGGCCTATTATCCCCCCAAAAAACCCAAACTATTTGGAGTCAGTTTCCACTCATGGTGACCCCGTGTGTGTCAGAGTAGAACTGTGCTCCACAGGATTTCCAGTGGCTGATTTTTCAGAAGTAGATGGATAGGACTCGCTTTGGTGAGGCCTTGGGGGTGAATTCAGACCATTTTGATTAGCAACCAAGAGCTTAACCATTTGCCCAACCCAGCGACTCCTCTGATGATGGTCAAAAAAGCGAACCAAACTCACTGACATGGAGTAGATTACAACTCATAGCGACCCTTCCTTGGGTTTCTGAGGGTATCTCTATGGAAGTAGATTGCCCAGTCTTCCCTTTGAGAAGGGGCTGGTGGGTTTGAACTGCCAGCTTTCTGGTTAGCAGTCAAATTCCTTAGGCACTACGCCACCAGAGCTGCCTTGATGACGGTAGGAGGAGTAGTGCATAAGGCATTTGACTGTTCAAACCCACCAGCCACTCCTCAGAAGGAAGACTGGGCATCTATTTCTGAAGAGATACAGCCTCAGAAACTGAAGGAAGGGTCACTATGAGTCAGATTCAACTCCATGGCAGTGAGTTGAGTTTGAGTTAAGAAAAACAAAGTTATTTCCAATGTACAAGGGTTCTTCTTTATCCCTATGGATCAGCAGCACAGATCAGAAAGTTCACCACACTCTTATGTAACTTCTGAGGCTGGATGCTGGAATCCAGGGTGGTCAGGCCACAATCAGAACTGGAGCAGTCAAGAGCCCAGTTACAGCTCCAAACAAGAAATGTTACCTGGCAGTGTGGAAACGGCCTGAGAACCTCCCAACCAGTTTTTATCCACCAGGAAACTCGCTTGGGACTTACAGGCTGTTTCTCCACAATTAAACTCTTTATGTCCTAGAAGCATTGGCTAATTTATTTCAAATTTTTGTTTCGGTTAGAGCACCTTGATTAACAATCAAAGTTAAAAACTGTATCAAGACAATCAGTAATGAAAGAAATAGCTGGGGGAAGGAAGACGTTGGGGGAATTTATTACAGATAAATTATTTACTAGAACAATCTCTGGTCATTTCTTTTTTCAGTATTATTTCCTGAATAGCTAATGTGTGCTAAGACCATGCAGGTATAAACAGTCATATAAGATAGGGGCTTAGTTCTCATAGAGTTTTCTATTCAGCAATGGAAATAGAAGCTGAGCCCAAATGTGTACAGTGAGGTGGAGTTTATGTTCAGTGGTACAAAGTAGTCAGTACGTGGAGGAATAGTAAAATAACCCCCAAGAACATAGAGAAAAAAAAATAGCATTGCCTATTGAAAGCTAACTTAGGAAGATGCACTTGCACATTCATAATGGCAAAACTTAGTCCTGGGCAAGCAAAACTCTACTTAAGGGCAACTAAATGTCTAAAGGTGGGAGATAATATTGTAGTAAATTGTATTGTAGGATTTGGGGAGCAAACTAAATTGACAGAAAGTGGTCAGCCCAGAGACAGTAGACCCACATCCAGAAGGTAGCAGTGCCCTTTGGCCTAAGGCAATGAAAAGTTTGGACATGATGACAGAGGATCAATTCTTGCTCATTGAGCCAGCAACTTGCTTTGATCCCACATTCACTGAATATTCTGATTATAAATTGGCTTGTAGTTTAAGTTTCTCCATCGGGAAAAACTCTTCTAGTCATGTAACATACATGTGTCCATCCATGTAGATTATAGCCACCATGAGCTGTTGTGGTATAGTGCCTAAAGCATTTGACTGCTAACCAGAAGGCTGGCAGTTCAAGCCCACCAGCCACTCCTCGGAAGGAAGATTGGGCAATCTACTTCCATAGTGATACCACCTCAGAAACCAAAGGAGAGGGCACTATGAGTCGGATCCAACTCAATGGCAGTGAGTTTTATTTTTTTATTTATTTTATTTTTTTAATTGTAACTTAATTTATTGGAAGTCTGCAGCATACACACACATCAGTTCCCAGGATCTCAAATAATGTGTTATCTATTCCTGTGAAACATCTCTGCCCAGGCTATGTTGTCCGAAGTCAGTTGTCTAGCCACAAGACTGAGGATGAGACCCTAGACTTTAGTAAATGCCCCCAAGGTCCCCTGATATGAGACTATTTGGCAACAAGCTATCTGCTGTCTCCTAGAGACACCTCAAACTCACTGGGTGTTTTTCCTATCAGGCTAAATCATAAGCCAAATGGTACAAGCAGAGAGATTAGCAGGATATATCTATTTTACTACTAGCTGGAGTCATTATGGAAACTCTACCCTTGACAAAATGGTTCATTAGGCAAAGGAAAGTGGTGAATGGGAACCACAAAGGCCAAATCATGAGCCAGATGCCAAGTGTTGTAACTAGCATGGGCAGGCAAGAGCTGGAGTGTAGACTTCTGGTAGGAAAAAGTGGGAGATAACAATGTAGGAAAGATGGATTGGGCCATTGTGGAAGCCTGAGCTGCAGTAATCAAGGGATTGAATTTTACTGAGTAGGAACTAGGGAGCAATTGAAAGGTTTAGGTAGAATAATCTGTGCTTATAAGCATTATACTGTGATTGCAGTCGACAAGATGGATCCAACTGAGGGAAACTAGAAGCAGAAAAGGTAAGTTTAGAAGCTGCTGAACTGAGATTGCTTTGGTCTCAAGCAGGATGAAGACAGATAAATGAAAGGAAGGTACAAATGTTAGAAAAAGAGTGAAGGAAAATTCTGTTGAAGTGTCCATTTATTAGTCATCCTCATTTCCCTGGCTTAGATGTTAAAGTTAAATTGTGCCAATGATAAGAGAGCAGTGTGGATTATCAGAGGCCAAAGGAGCATGCAACCTCATATTAGTAAGTGGGGAAATAGGCTCAGGAAGATGGTAGCAATACGAATTTTGGAACAGGAAGTATATCAACAAGAAATGTTGAGTAGACCCAGGGAGGTCAGGCAAAGACTCAAGAAGTGGATGGGTGGGGATGCCAACATGGGTAACGTTGGGCCTGTGTGATTTAGGTGAGTTAAGGAATCAGACGTGGATTGGATTGCTTCTGCAGAGTGGGAGCCAGAGAATAAGTGAATTAAGGCTATTGTGGGAGAGTAATCAGGCTTAATGCGTAGAAACATCTTCATGAGAGGAAACTCTAATGGTAAACTGTAGATGTAGGGGTGGTATATTATAATCAGGTACAGTAAAATTTATCTTACTGAGTCTGGGGTGAAGTAAGAAGGCAGGATAATCAATAGGCAGGTAACTTCAAGGTAGCTCCTACTTGAACTTCTCACTCCACTTGGGTCACAGGAGAAGTTCCAAAAGTCTGCTTCAGAGTTAAAATGAGAGAGAGAATGTACTCTTAGCCAACCAGCTGCTGAGGGGACTTCCTGCTCCTCATCAGAGTTGTTAGCCTCCACATTGCCCCTACTAACAAGAGAATTGAAGAGGCTGCTGGACCACCACAACCAGAAATGAGAGGCTGTGTCTGAGATCTGCCCAATGATGCCCAGAGCCAGCCCTCTGGGACCTAAATATCCTTATCGTTGATTAGAATTAGCTTCACTGCCAGTCCCTGCTGCTAGAAGACACGCATGTACCAGGGGAATATTTGAAGTGCTTTTTTTTCTGAAGCTTTGTTTGGTAAAATGCCAGAGAACACAGCTTTTGCTGTCATAATTGGTCTAAATTTAAATGCTCACTTGTTTTTGTTTCAGATTGGTTTGTGTGTGCATGGCCACAGCTTAGGTTTGTGGGCAGAGAGTATATTTTGTCAACATGGAGAGACTGAATCAGAGTTTTTTGTTGTCTAAACCAGCCTTTGCTTTCAATCTTGATTTCTCTATACTTTGATACATGTCTTGAAGCCTTTGAGTCAAGGAGATGTTGGAATCCAACCACTTAATTGGAGGTTTTCCCGTTCACAGTAGTTAACTTTTCTGCAACTTGTCACCTTAATTTAGAACAACATTCAAGGATAATAAGCACTAAACCTCACATTAGTTTTGGCCTATTTCTACATTGCTATGTAGAATATGCAAAAGTAAAAGATATTTATTGTCTTTTTAAAGTTTTCAGTAAAATTGGGGAAGGAAAAACAGGTTGTCTAGAATTTTATTAGTGATTTTCAGTCAAATTGCTTAATGGGCTGATTTAATATTTTTCAGTGAATGCAGCATTAATTTGCATATTAAATCACATTACATCTGCTTCTATTAATGAAATTATTTTTAGATTTAGGCAATCAATACAGTCTTTTGAAATATTCAAATCCTGGTGTAAAAAATACTGCTGGGTCAATTGTATGTTCAAATACTTTCTGAAATATCTCAATTCATCCGTGCTTATTCTTCTCCCAAGTTTGAGTTCATGGCTTTGGTGATAGTTGTGAAGTACTTAGTGGGTACAAAGGATGGGCAAGAGAGCGCTGTTTTTGTTTATTTTCCAGATAGACCTTCCTCAGTGTCCTACTCCAGAGAAAGAATTAGGATGTGTGTATTAGGGTAAATTCAATTATGGAAGAGCCCAGCATGGCTATTCCTGAGGCTCTGAGAGGCAAGACAGCATGTCATCTTGGGATAGCCAGATTTGTGACTGCAATCACAAATTATTCCAGTGAGAAGAAATAGAGGAAGTATCTACAATCATCAGCTGGACTGCCCAGGGAGCCTTTTGACAAGGTCAGATTTTAAAAAGGCAGACACAAGTCTTACTTATTAAATTAGCTGATGACATGAGGCTCAGCAAGAGGGAGTCTATGTTGGCTGACAGGATTCAAAAGGATCCCAGAAGGCTAGAATGATGGGACAAATCCACAGGGAAGAAAGTTAAAAGGGGTCATTCCAAGGTCTAGTTCTTGGACACAAGAAGAACACCAGCACCAGCACCACCACCACCAGAGGATAAGGGATATATGGCTAGCAAGTATGGAAAGTTTTAGTTCAAAATAACTGAAGGTTGTGAGTCATCAATATGGTGTAAGCTTCTCAAATATACATAAGCTTCCAGAATGTTTGTGCAACCCTACACTGTATTAATAGGCTATGCTATTCCATAAAAGAAAGATGGTAGCATAATGCATTTGGAGACAGTATACACAGATGACTCTTCGGAGTCAGACAATCTGATTTTTTATTCCAGCGCCAGCTCCTGGTATAGTGGAAGCTCTTCTACTATCAGATCAAGACCAACAGAGAATCATAAAAATATCAGATGTGCATTAGACCTTTTATTTTTACTTAAAAGTTCGAATGTTCATTCTTTCACAAGTCTTTGGTGCATGATCAAATCTTTTCATTTGAGGATGGAGCTTACCTTCAACCAGGATACATTGGAGATTCTTGTCAGGTGTTTATTCTGATTGGTTGTAAATATCTGAAATATCATCCTTTCTGAATATGGATCCTCTGACTGAATTCCTTCATTTTCTCATTTAAATAAACCTCATCCTTAATGAAGGAGCTCTGGTGGCAGAGCATTTTTGGCTGCTAACCAAAAAGTGGGTGGTTCGAGCCCACCAGCCACTCCACAGGAGAAAGATGAGAATGGTCCCTGCCCTGTGTGGCAGAAAGATGAGACAGAACTGCTCTATGGGGTAGTTCTACTCCATCCTATAGGGTCGCTTTGAGTCGGAATCACCTTGATGACAGTGGGTTTGGTTTTTGGGTTCATACTTAATGAATCATGTAATCTAGTTCTGGTAATTTTTCAGTGGAGTGAGTATTTAAAGGCACCTTCCAATCAATCAAAATCTTTCTAGAATTTTTACATTTTCACCCTTCTTTTTTTTTTTTTTTTTTTGACAGTTTTCTTACTGTTACTTATTCAACAGCAAGTTTTGTAATAAGACTCATTTGCAACAAGAATTTCCAAACATTAAACTTAATTTTCATATAAAAGATAACTTTCTTATCCACTAATATTTTATCAGCTTACATAATATTTTATTAAATTATATAACTAAAATGACAAACATAGCTAGCATAAACAAGCTAGTGACAAACCACTGTCTTGCATACAACTCAGCAAAAGTACATGGATACTATAGAGTAGTCTTGGGAGCTCTGGTAGCATAGTGCCTAAGGCACTTGACTGCTAACCAGAAGCCTGGCAGTTCATACCCACCAGCCACTCCTCAGAAGGAAGATGGGGTAATCTACTTCCATAGCGATACCACCTCGGAAACCCAAGGAGGGCTCACTATGAGTCGGGTCCGACTCAACGGCACATAACAACAACAACAACATGGAGTAGTCCGCTAGCTGTGACCATTTAGTATACAGTGGGCACCAGTTAGATCCAAATAACATTGGCTGATCTTGTCAGTTAGCTATGAGGCTTAACCAATTTCTTAAGTTTTCTACAGAATGTCATTTTAATGTAGACAGTAGCTCTACCACTTTCTAGCTTACTCTTCCTAGTTAATCTCTTAAACCTCAGTTCTCTTATCTTCAAAATATGGATTGTTGTTGTTGTTACTTGCCATCAAAAAATAAAATAACTGCCGTAGAGTTGGATCCAACTCATAGCAACCCCTCCTTGGGTTTCCGAGGCAGTATCACTAAAAAAGTAGAGACTTGCCATCAAGTCATGGAATAATACTTAACCTCACAGAGTTGTCATGAAGTCCAAATAAGATGAAGGGAAAATTCTCAATAAATATTAGTTATTTTTTATATTAGTAGTAGACACAGTCTTCTCTGTAATGGTTAGGCAAGGAAATTTTCACTCTATATTATGCATGACTGTAAAACAGGAATCCTGGTGTTCAACACTGTATCCCTAACACATTTTCAGCTCTGAAAGTTTCTGGAATTAGTTTATGCCATTACATCTTGTGGAGATGTACGGAAAAATAATTAAAACATTACATTTACACGATTTTAAACAATTTTAAACAATTAAAAATATTACATGTTATGGAGAATACAGAATCACAGTCAGAACAAAGTCACCAGGATGGTTACGAGAATTGAAAGATGGTTTAAGATTGAAGGAAGCAGAGGCATTCATTCTGTGAAGGGGCACACTCAGTTATATGAGTGTCAACTATTTGGAAAATTGCTATTTTGGAAAAATCATTGAATTTGTTTTCTAAGACTTCAGAAAGAGAGAACTGGAACCACTAAAAATAAAGCAAAGTTTTGCTGTTAGTTACTGTTAAGTCAATTCAGACTCATGGCGACTCCACGTTTATAGAATAGAACTGCTCCATAAGGTTTTCAAGGTTGTGACCTTTCAGAAGCAGATCATCAGAACTTACTTCCAAGTCGTCTCTGGATGGGTTTGAACTGTCAGTCTTTGGGTTAGTAGTCCAGCACTTAACCATTGTGCCACCTAGAGACACTGAATAAAGCTGTCGGCAGATAATTTTTAGCTCAGGAAATCTGTGCATTTTTGTAGAAAATTTAAAGTTGCCTCCCTTGGGAACTAGTTAGCTCCCTGTCACAGGACATTTCAAACACAGGCAGATGACCAATTTGGCAGTGATGGTTCATAAAAATTCAATAAATGATAAATTCTATTAGGTAGTGGTAACTTTGTTCTGGGAGCCCTGGAACTTGGCAAAATGTGATGAAAATTCAGGGAAATGAATTATCAAGATAAATAAGAAAAATTAGACAAGAGACAATCTTTGAGGCTTATGACTGCCAAAATAAAGGCAGTCTTAAATGTAATTGCTTGATCTTACCTTAAAAAACACATTTGTTCTTTGAAAGATGTCTGAAATCTAAGAGCTGTATCTGTACATATATCCATATTTATCAGAGACCATCTTTCAGAATGAGAATTTCGTATCTTAAATGAAGGTGAAAAAGGAAACAAAAAATTCTTTAATACTATTTTCTGGAATAGGATTATTTTCTATCTCTACAACATGAAGATTTGTTACAGATTTCAAATGACTTACAAATCCGAAAAAGAAACTAGAAGAATGATAATGCTTAATAGTGTTAATGGATCTTACCCTGCTGGATAAAATCAACTTAATATAGTTCTTAAAGTATAGAAATCTTCCTGCATAGATATCTCTTTATTTTGCTTTTAGGGAATAATACTGCACTGCAGTAATCTTAAAGCTGGATAGCTGACACATTTTGAGGAACATAAATTGAGCCCTAGGGTATGTTTGATCCATTCCACAATGAGGTTTCACACTATTTCATGGCCAGTGTCCACCTTTAGATTTCCAATTCAGAATCTCTTTAAAAAATGTCTATATAGAATCTATCCAAGGATAGATTCAGCTGAGGTTAATCTTACACAGATACCAGTGATACGAAATACGCACAATCCTTACAGAAACAACAGAAGACAGACATAGAGCAATCCCTCACCAACAGCCAGATGCTGTGGAATAGAGATCCAATAGATCTACCAACTCAGAACCATAGTACTGGGGGACACCAGACTCAGTTGGCACAATAAAATACATAAAAATCTTGTTCCACAACCTATGTTGGTAAGTAGTGACTGGTATCTTAAAAGCTTTCAAGCAGCCATCTAAGATGCAGCTAATGGTCTATCTTCAGAAGTGAAGAAGAGTGCAATAATTTAATAATAATAATAATAATAAAATAAGCCAAGGATATTTGAAAGCAATCAGACCTAAGACATGATGGACTTCAAGACCAAAAGAACTAGATGGTGCCTGACTACCAATGAAACCCTTGGAAAAAGTATCAAAACTGGAGATCCTGAATAGAGTGGGAGGAAAAATCCAAAAACACAATAATGATCAAAATGACTGGTTGGATGGACTCTGGTGGGACCCCCAATACTATGGCCCTGGGATGCACTTCGGGCCTGGAATAAAACTCCCAGAGGTTGGCTCTTAGCCCAATAGTAAATAAGATACACACACAGACCACTCCACCCAGGGTGACACACCCACATACTCTATGGAGATGTATCCCTTGGAGCAATCGACCACAGGGCACCAGAGGGGCAACATTTGCACAAAGGAAATAAATGCAAGACACACAGGAGTACATAACTATGAGGGGCATGGGGGATGGGGCAATTATTGGGCAGGGAGGGGAGAAGAGTAGGTTAGGGTTGAGGATGGTAATTGGGGAGTGAAACAAAATGTACACAAAATGTTGAATGTAAAACAAACTCTGCTCTGTAAACTTACACCTAAAGCACAATAAAATTTAATTAATTAATGTTTTTTAAAAAAGGTCTATATAGAAGAGAAACTATCTCCCCTCCACATGCAGATGCACCTATCAAATTAATTCCGACTTCTCCATTAAATGATCCGCACCATTTGGATCTTCTGACATGAAAAGCAGGTCTTCAGCTATTAGTGGTAGAGGCTTGCTGATAGCCTGCTTCTCTGTCTGATTTGTGGGCGCTGATCAGCTTCCACTCTGACTGGTTAGTACCTGTGTAGAACCTTTGTTAGATATATTTAGTATCACCACATTAGAGTCCTCTGAGCAGTTCAGCATCCTGGCCGTTCTTAGGCTTCCCGTTACCCTCCACAGTTAATTGGCCTGAGGTATACAACCTGGGCATTATGACTCTTTAGAAGCTTTCTAATTCAGTCTGCCCTTCCCAAATAATTTGTTTAAAATACTAGATTGTTATGTTTCATTTTATTTTTATTGCCTGTTTGTTTTAAGTTCCAATCACTCACAGAAGATGCTTTTTGTAAAATGTAAAATTTTGTGAAATCATGTACTTGGATGTTGTTGCAATGTCGAATTGCTATGGAAGTATCTAAACACTTACTCTCACTTCTGTATTTGTCTTGGCCATAACTGTTTGTAGAGCAGAAAAGTTTGCAGACCATACTTTAAGGAGCATGATTCTAGGTAATTCTAAGATGAGGACAGAATGATGAACCATGGGCTTAATGAGCCTGGGTTGTCTGTCAGTTCCCTCCTTCTATGTCACTTTTTACATACCTACTTGTATTTTATACTTTGATAGCCTAAAGCCACTTTTTAGTCAGGACCTCTGCACATACTTGGAGATTGTCCTATAGCTCATAGGTAAATGTTAAATTAAGCCTTTTTCAAATATGCTTTATCCCAGGCATGGTCTAAGACTCTGAGGGGCATTACATGGCTAAGATCCAGGTTTTTACCTCAGTAGACTCACATTCAGGCATAGACAAGGGAAAGGTAACTAGCTTGCATTTGAAGCATTACAATGTAATTTGGCAAGTGCTCTAATAAAGTCATACCCAGGATGTTATAGAAACATCCGAGGCACCCAGGACTTCCATAAATTTGGAACTGGGCCATAACCATCCATATTTTTTAAAAGGTTCCCTTAACCCATCTCATTAAGGGATAAATAGGAACAGACACAGAATGGACACATAATCTTTCTCAATTAGGATGTGGCTTAGCATACTTTTGTAAATTTTATTTATTTTGTTGTTGTTGAGAAGATGCATAATAAAACATTCACCAATTCAACAGTTTTTACATGTAGAATTTAAACCAAACCAAAACCAAACTCATTGCCATCAAGTCGGATCCGACTCATAGCGACGCCTCCTTGGATTTCCGAGGTGGTATCACTATAAGAGTAAATTGCCCAATCTTCCTTCCAAGGAGTGGCTGGTGGGTTTGAACCACCAACCTCTGGTTAGCAGTCACATGCCTTAGGCACTACGCTACCAGAGCTCAATTTAGTGACATTGATTACATTCTTCGAGTTGTGCAACCATTGTCATCCTCCTTTTCTTAGTTGTTCCTCCCTCATTAACATAAACTCACTGCCCCCTTAATATTCCTATCTAAACTTTTGAGTTTCTGTTGGTAATTTGATCCTATATAGATAGTTCTTAAAAAAGCATAATGCTCAAGGCAGACATTATTTACTGTTGTTGTTATATGCCGTCGAGTTGGACCTGACTCATAGCGACCCCTCCTTGAGTTTCCAAGGTGGTATTACTACGGAAGTAGATTGCCCAACCTTCCTTCCGAGGAGTGGCTGGTGGCTTTGAACTGCCAGCCTTCTGGTTAGAAGTCAAGTGCCTTAGGCACTATGCTACCAGAGCCCCTACATTTTTTTACTAGTGAAGCTAAACTATTGTTTGCTTTTAAGATGATTTCAGGGGATATTTTTAGTTTAAGGATTAAAAATCATCTCAGGGCATAGTTTCAGGAGCTCATCAACCCTCTACAGCTCCAGAAAGTCTAGAGTCCATGAGAATTTGATATTATGTTCTACAATTTCCCCCTTTTGGTTAGGATTCTCTTATGTAATCCTTGATCAGAGTGTTCAGTAATGATAGCCAAGCACTAATTCTTCTGGTCTCATGGCAAAGGAAACAATTGCCCATGGAACCAATTAACCACACTTTCCATATCCTCCTACTATTCCTGACTTTCCTTCTCCCTCTGTTGTTCCATGTTATCATGCGTTGGATGGCTGCTTGCAAGCTTTTAAGACCTCAGGCCCTGTGCAATGAACTAGGCGGCAGAACAGAACCACTAAACACATCATTTGGCCAATTAATTGGGATGTCCCATGACATCGTGACCTTAAACCTCCAAACCAAGAAACCAAATCCCATGGGGTATTTGGTTGTACATAAGCAGCCTTCGCAGCTAGTCTTTGTTGTTGTTGTTGTAAATATATCAATCACACAACTTCTGCCATTTCAACTTTTTACAGGTGTACAACTTACTGACCAAACCAAAAAAAAAAAAAACAAACCTCTCTGCTGTCAAGTCGAATCCAACTCACAGCAACCCCTCCTTGGGTTTCCCAGGCAGTATCTCTATGGAAGTAGGTTGCCTAGTCTTCCTTCCGAGGAGTAGCTGGTGGGTTTGAACCACCAGCCTTCTGATTAGCAGTCAAATGGCTTAGGCACTACACCACCAGAGCTCTTGATTTACTGACAGCAATTAAAATAATTGGCTGTGTAATCCTGCCCTTAATCAATGTGATTTTACCATCACTGTTCACCCCTCTTTTCCCCCTCACTCCCACACCTGGTAACTACTAATAAACTTTTATCTCTGAACATTTGCCTTTTCTTGTGATTGGCTTTTTGTGATTGGCTTTTTTCATTCAGCATAATGTCTTCAAGCTCCATCCATTCTGTAGCATGTATCAAGACTTCAGTTCTCCCAGAAATAGATCCATCAACCTATAGTCAGCTGATCTTTGACAAAGGCCCCAAATCCATTAAGTGGGGAAGAGAATGTTT
>NW_006921735.1:6941208-6948046 GCF_000298275.1 Orycteropus afer afer
ACTTCAGTTCTCCTACTGACTGAATAGTATTCCATTGTCTGTATGTACCACATTTTGATTATCTGTTCATCTGTTGATAAGCATTTCATTTGTTTCCATCTTTTGGCTATCATTAGTGGAATTTAGTGTATAGGGTTATATTCTTGTATTTTTTTTTTTTTTCGTTGTTGTTCTTGTTTTGGGTTTCCGCTTTCAAATATTTTGGCTATACCTAGGGGTGGAATTGCTGGGTGATATGATAGTTCTACTTTTAGTTTTTTGAGGAGAGGAACTGTCCTACTGTTTTCCACAATGGCTGTACCATTATGCATTCCCATCAGCAGTGAATAAAGGCTTCCAGTTTCCCCACATCCTTGCCAGTGTATGTTGTTTTATGTGGTTTGTTTTTATTTTTTTATCTTAACCATCCTAGTGGGAGTGAAATGGTACCCCATTGTGGTATTGATTTGCAGCTCTCTGATGGCTAATGACACTGAGCATCTTTTCATATGTTTGGTGGCCATTTGAATGTCTTCTTTGATGGAATGTCTATTCAAGTCTTTGCCTATCTTATGATTAGATTATTTGTCTCTTTGTTGTTAAGCTTTTGAAGTTTTATATATACTTTGATATTTTAGTTATTAGATTCTTGTTGGATATATGGTTTCTGAAGATATTTTCCAAGGTGTCAGCTTGCCTTTTCACTTATTTGGTAAAGTCTTTTGATAAACAACTGTTTTTAATTTTTATGAGGTACCATTTATTTATTTTGTCCTTTACTTTTTGTACTTTTGTTATTATATTAGATAATCCATTTTTGAAAGTTAGGCCTGAAAACATTACCCCTGCCTGTTCTTAGAGTTTTGGGTTTAGTTTGCTTATTTAGGTCCTTAATCCATTTGGAATTTTTTTTATGTATGATGTGAGGCATGGATCCTGTTTCATTTATCTGCATGTGTAAATCCAATTTCCCACCACTATTTATTGAAGCAATATCTTTCCCCATCAAATGATTTTGTACCCTTATCAAAAATCAGTTTGGATTTGTCTGGACTGTTAATTCTGTTCCATTGGTCTATGTGTCTACTGTTACACCAAGACAAGGCTATTTTGACTACTGTAGCTATATAGTATGTTTTAAAATCAGGAAGTGTGAGTCCTCCTACCTTGTTCTCTTTCAACAGTGTTTTAGCTATTCAGGGCCTCTTGCTATTCCATATAAAATTATGGATTCTTTTTGCTATATATGTAAAGAGTACTGTTGGAATTTTGATTGGGATTGCTTTGAATCTATAGATCACTTTGGGTAATATTAACATCTTAACAATATTATATCTTCTAATTCATGAACATGGAACATCTTTCCATTTATTTAAATCTTCTTTAATCTCTTTCAGCAATGTTTTATAGTCTTCATTGTATAAGTCCTTCACATCTCTGATTAAATTTATTCCTAGGTGCTTTGTTCTCTTTGATATTATTTTAAATAGAATTATTTTCTTAACTTACCTTTCAGATTTCTCCTTATTGGTTATAGAAACCAAACTGATTGTTTTTTGACCTTGTACCCTGCAACTTTGCTAAATTCCTCTATTAGCTCTAGAAGTTTTCTTGGGGACCCTTTGGTGTGTTCAATATAGGATCATATACATCTGCAAGTAGAGACAATTTTACTTCTTTTCCAGCCAGGATGTCTTTTATTTATTTTGTCTTATTACTCTGGCCAGGACTTCTAATAACAGTGTTGAATGGAAGTAGGCACCCTTGTCTTGTTCTTGATTTCAAGGGGAAAGCTCTCAATCTTTCTCCAACAGTATAATGTTGCCTGTTGAACTTTCATAAAAGCCCTGAATCATGGTGTTGCAGTGAATTGCTTGGTATCACCCGTCTAGCCATGGTCTTTGTGACTCACACTAGAAGACTGGGTGGGACTGTGAAAATGTCAGGTGCTTATGGCCCTGGATAATATAAGGTGCTTGGAACCCCATCGTGGGGATTGGTCAGTTTTGCCATCTGGCTAGGCTTAAAATGAGCCATCTCAAAGGCAGAAAAAGGGGATGTTTTTACCTTCAAGGAAGAAGAGGCCGGACTGGAGTGTGTCCTTTGGATCCACGATCCCTACACTAACCTTGTTCCAGAAGACAGAGAGCTATGGTACCAGAAATGGTGAGAAGTAGTGGCAGAGAAATGATGGCACCAAAGGCAGCAAAACCAAGAGATCAGCGTGAAACAGAACAGTTGGTTTCTGGGCTCACAAAGCAAGAAAGCTGGGCGCCTTCAGGCTGAGGCTTACTGGCAGAGTAGGGTACCTCTGGACATTTATTGGCAGAGCTAAAAGAGCTTTGTAATACTTACCTGAGCATAGGAAAGGCCAGGCGAAGAAACCCAGGGCCAAAGAGAGACCTGCCTTAAGACACAGCTGAAAGGTGGCTGTCCTCATGGAAAAACTGCATCCTGAGCATTCCTGACTTGTAACCTGTTATTATCCTAAAAAACTTCATAATTTTGAGTATTGTCCATGAGTTCTGTGTGGCCATTGCACTGAATTTTTGAACCCATCAAAGAAGTAGAGATTACTGTGGAAGGGATGATTGGTGTCAGAATCAGTACAAAGTTGCAATGTGGATGCATGTCTGACCTCTCCCTCATAGGAATCATAGGAATCAGTCTTGCTGATCTTGATGCTCCTCTTCCCTTATGAAATTAGAGGAGGTCAGATGCTACATCCCCCATGCCATTTTAACAATCATATTGAGGAATTTCCCTTATATTCCAATGTTCTTGAGTTTTCATCAAGAAAGGGTGTTGGATTTTATCAAATGCTTTTTCTGCAGCCATAGAGATGATCATGTGTTTTTTTGTTTTTATTTTTCCTTTTTGCCTTTGTCCTATTGATATGGTGTATTAAGTTGATTGATTTTCTTGTGTTGAACCATCCTTGCATTCCTGGAATAAATCCCACTTAGTTGTGGTATATGACGGTTTTAATATGCTATTAGATTCTGTTGCTGGTCTTTTGTTGATGACTTTTGTATATTCATAGAGATTAGCCTGAAGTTTTCTTGTGGTATCTTTGTCAGATTTGGGTATCAGGTAAATATTTGCTTCATAGAATGAATTAGGAAGTATTCCTTCTTTCTGTAACTTTTGAAAGAATTTACACAGTTCTGGTGTCAATTGTTTTCTGAGTGTGTGGTAGAATTCTTTAGTGAAGGCTTGTGGGCCAGGACTTGTTTTGTTGGGTAGCTTTTGATCACTGATTTAATCTCTTTACTTGTTATGAGTCTATTGAGACTATTTGCACTTGACTCAGTTTGGATAAGTTGTGTACTTCCAAGAATTTTTCCATTGCATCTAGGTTATCCATTTTTTGTCATACAGTTGTTCATAATATTCTGTCATAATTCTCTATCAGGTCAGTTGTAATGCCCCCTCTTTCATTTTTTATTTTTATTGCATCTTTTCTTTGTCAGTCTAGATAAGGATTTGTCAATTTTATTGATTTTTTTCTGAGAATCGACTTCCAGTTTTATTGGTTCTCTATATTTTTCTGTTTTCAATTTTATTTATTTATTCTCTGATCTTTGTTATTTCTTTTAGTCTGTAGATTAGGCTTGTTTTGCTCTTCTCTGTCTAGTTCCTGGAGTTGTCAAGTTTGGCTGTTAATTTGAGATCTGTCTTCTTTTCTTAGCATAGTGCCTAAGGCATCTGACTGCTAACTAGAAGGCTGGTGGTTCAAACCCACCAGCCACTCCTTGGAAGGAAGGTTGGACAATCTACTTCCGTAGTGATACCACCTAGGAAACCCAAGGAGGGGTCGCTATGAGTTGGGTTCGACTTGATGGCAGTGAGTTTGGTTTTTGGTTTCTTTTCTTATGCAGGAAATGATTGCTTTAAGTTTCTGTGGGAATACTGTCCTTACTGTATCCCATTAGTTTTTGTATATTGTGCTTTCATTTAACCCTAAGAAATTTGTGATTCTTCCTTGACCCATTGATAGCTTAATAATGTGTTACTTAATTTCCATGCTTGTATATTTTCCTGTTACTGATTTTAGCTTCACTCTATTGGCATATTTTAAATATGTATGTGTGTATATATATATATATATGTGTGTGTATATATATATATATATATATATATATAATAGCTATATCACCATGCTAACCAAACCAAAACCAAACCAGTTGCCATTGAGTCAACTCCAACTCATGGTGACCCCAAGCCTATCACAGTAGAACTGCACTCTATAAAGTTTTCAATGGCTAATTTTCAAAAGTAGGCTGCCATACCTTTCTTCCAAGATGGCTCTGGGAGGATTTGAACAAGCTAGTTAACCATTTGCACTACCCAGGCACTCTATCAGCATGCTAAGCATCCATTAAAAGTACATAAAGAATCACACCATGGCTATTTTATTTTATTAGCCCAATCTCCCATATTTTGTAACAGAAGTAGAATCCTTGAGACTACTTTTAAAACTGAAAAGTAACAGTAAACATTGTTCTTAGTTAAATCTTGGTATTAAAACCTGTGCTAGGTTTTGGTAATATTCCACTTAGACACCTACTGGGTTTTCTAGTTAATGACACCCAGGATTGTGTTTTGGTTGTACTCATGTGGCTGGGAACAGTTTGCTATGGCACCTCTGTCTTTATAAGGCACTGGGGACTTATTATTTTAATCCTTGTACAGCCTGATTTATCCCTTCAAACATCTGTCAGCTGTGCTTTGTCTTGAAATTGGTAGTGATACTGCTGCTGATTGAACAGCAGCTGGGAGATGTTCATTAGTTAGATTCTCAGAGGGTATGTATGGCTGTAATATTTTCTTTTACTAATGGGCTCTGATGCATTAAAAATTATGCATCCTATATCTACAGGAAATCTTGAATTTTTATGTCCCAGCTTCAAGACTTGATGCATTAGGTTTTACTCAATTAGCCAAATTATTAACGATCCAATCCCTCCGTGGTCCTGAAGATATAACAGAAAAATGGAGATTAAGTTCTTGGGTTAAATATTTGTTATTTAACATATGGGAAAGAAATGGCCCCTTTCTCTCCAACAGATATCAATAAAAACTAAAGCACTGTTTTTCTTTAATGAATTTCAAATTAATTTGTCAATAGAACATCCCTTGATTTAGTTCTCATTAAGCTCAATTTTGCTTTATTTACTTCTTTTTACATTCAAAATAGAGTGTAGCTTCCTTACAGCCTTCCTAAACTTCTCTAGTCTTCCCTTTTCTGTGGCCATTGTTAAAGCTCTTACTTGCTGCTCAAAGCTTTAAGATCTCCCCCCCCCCCGCCCGCCTTTTTTTAGAGCTTGTAAACTTATATATAGACAAAGGCAGCAGCATTTTACACTACTTGAAGCATCAAGTATTCTCTGTCAAAAAAAATTAGTCTGCCCCTTTGGTCTTGTTTGTTACTGTGCTTTAAATTTCCATCTTTTTTTTTTTTTTTTCTTCAGGTTAATTTATTCAGACTTTTTAGGGGAGAGGGATTGGAAGGCAACTCATGAAAAATTTTGGATCTCCTGCTCCTGGTAGTTAGTGTTATTTATATGTGAGAGACATGAGGTGATAAGATGTTTTGGGCCAACTTAATCATTTTATTTAAGGTAGGTCCTGAGTCTGTGCTACATTAAAGCATAAAGAAACAGCCTCTGGAAAATGATAAAGTAAACTGTGTGTTGTGAAAAGGGGGCAGTGGTAGTTCAATGGTAGAATTCTCACCTTCCCATGCAGAAAGCCCAGGTTAGACTGCTGAGCAGCTGCTGTGTAGTAAATTACATGGTATGGCTTTTCTGGCCGTAGTCTTTGTAACTCCCACTTTGCCATGAGCAACTGAGTACCTGATTGTTAAAGTTATCCACCTGAGATATTTATGTTGCAGCAGCACGAAGTAATCTTCTGGGAAGTTCACTCTCCCTCAGGTGTGTAAAATTCTGATACTGGGATTGGTTGGTTTTGGCCATTCTGTCAGGCTCAAAAGGAGCCCTCTTAAAGGTCGAAGGAATCTCGCTGACTGCTGGCTGAGACAGATGGGCTGCTGAGTGAGACGTGCTTGCTGAGAGAGACCTGAGAGAGGCATGCTACTGAGAGAGAGATATGAGAGAGCTGAGAGCTCTCTCTCCATGCTCTGAGAGAGCCTGAGAGAGACTGCCAGCTGAGAGAGATAACCGGCTGAGAAAGCCTGAGCGCATTCCTGAACTTGAACTGCAGCCCGTTGCTTCCCTAATAAACCCTGTAATCTGTGAGTTCTGTGTGGCCACTGCAGCAAATATCAAACCCAGCAGAGAGGTTGGGGGTGCCACAGGAGGAATCATTGGTGACAAAGTTAGTAAGATGGTTGGAAGGTGACTGCATGTCTGGCCTCATAAGAACAGGCCTTGGGCTACTGATGGTGATTCTCTCTTCATCTTGTGTACTTAGAGGAGGTCAGAAGATGCCACGTCCCTGCCCCTTTAGTACCAATGAACCTCATGTAAGGCATCACCCATAAGGTGGAGGCTTGAGTGTTGCCACGATGTTGAACAGGATTCATTGGAACTTCCAGATTAAGATATACTAAGAAAGGCCTAACAATTCGCTTCTGAAAATCACCCAGTGAACACCCTGTGGGTCACAACAGTCTGATCCTGTTGTACATGGGTTTGCTATGAGTCAGAGGCAGAGTCAACCATAGTTAATAACAACAACGTGTAGAATTCTCCCAACATTATAATGTCAGTCTTTCTCCTAGCCTTCCCCAAAGGGATCTGAGGCCTTTTACGAGAGTGACTGTTCACTGGGGAAAAGGAAATAATCAGACTTTTCGGGGATTACTAGATACTGGCTCTGAATTGACACTGAT
>NW_006921735.1:6952131-6958598 GCF_000298275.1 Orycteropus afer afer
TTTCTCTCTCTATAAATATATATATATATATACTTTGCTGGTTTTTGTGTTTCTCTAGAGAACCCAATCCAACACAATGGGTTTGCTATGAGTCAGAGGCAGAGTCAACCATAGTTAATAACAACAACGTGTAGAATTCTCCCAACATTCCTCCACACTTGCCTTGCCCTAAGCCAGAGTTAACTTTTTTTGGCTCCACCTCCCCTCTGTAATGGGCAGCCCAGAGGACCTGCATCCTATGAAAGCCAGCTTTGTGCATGCCTATGTGTGCTATTCAAGTAACAGTTAAAAAAGTGAAATGCTATCTACTGAATTTCCCAAAATACCCTAAGACAGATACTATAAGCAGGCCAGAGCCCTCAGACAAGTGAGGAGAGCTCTGGTGGCATGGTACCTAAGGCATTTGACTGCTAACCAGAAGGCTGGCGGTTCAAACCCACCAGCCACTCTTCAGAAGGAAGATTAGCAATCTACTTCTGTAGAGATACCGCCTTGGAAACCCAAGGAGGGGTTGCCATGAGTCGGAAACGACTTGACAGCAGTGAATTTGGTTTTTGGTGTGGATATATATATATATATATATATATTCTTTCTGGAATATTAGTACTTTAAATTTTATCATCTTTGCCAATCTTTTCAAGAGGCATTCTCTAGGTAGGGTGGTGCCACTCCAGGCTAAAGAGATTGTTCACTTCCATCATAAAACAAGGAGGAATAATACACACACACACACCTTATCCCCACCCACTTGGGCTAGCAGATTGCAAACTCTTTTGGAGTTAGATTAGCTATTGCACAGTTAAAATCCTCCCAATATGACAATGGGACTATTACCTAATATGCTTCCTATTTGATTGCTTTTACTTTTTTTCCCCAGAAGGTATTATCATGAATAGTTTTACAATGGAGTCTATTTACCATATTTACAATTCTCCCAGCCTGCCTTTGTTACTTTTCTTAAAACTCTGTTCTCTACATTTCTTTGAAACTGCCTTCATTCTAGTGCCACAGTAACTCTTGCTTGAGGCTCCAGGGGATGAGAACAGATGTGAAATTCTCCTGCAGTTAGAAGATATCAGCACCACTGTGGTACAACCACCGATATGAACCAACAGATAATTACAGTTTAAAATTAGTATTTTAATGAACCAGTCTTAGCAAATGTAAAGTGAAATCTCCCAGGCATTCAAGAAATAAGCAGGAGGGGGGACATTAACTAAGAAGTCCAACAGATGGATGGTCAGCAGGTGCTGGTCTGATACCGAGTTGAATGTTCCAGTTTTTATGTGCTACACATAAGGGTGGGGGGAGGAAAGCTCATATTTAAAGATGAACAGAAATACCTAAAGAGTCATGTCAAATTCTAATCCATCATAGATCTGCCGCTTCATTCCAAGAACCTCAAATTAAATTTCAGTGCAAAATATGAGGAAATAAATTCCTTATCCATTTAAACGTAATGTCAAGGCTCTCTTTTTCCTTCTCAGAAATTAATGGTATCATTAAATATTTATCTGGCCTGACCCAACAGTAATTGTTAGCAATATCATAAACTGTTTCAGCAACAGCAAAATAGAAATTTTAGAAACCAGGTGTTAGTGGGAGAAAAGATCATTGGATTGTCAGGGTTTATTATTATTATTATTATTATTATATTTTGGTGTTTATAATGCTATATATGTACTTATTAAAGCCTTGGTTATTATACAGCTTATTCAATCAAAGAAAAAGCTATAGATAATGTTAAAAATACCTGGATTAAATTCTGGATTAAAATGAACTATTAGATGCATCCCTGTAGGGGTAATAAAGGGAACTTGGCTCTGTTTATTTTTCAGGACTCACTTGCTTGCAGAACTCGGATTACTTTCTTAGACTCTCTGTGCCCTGATCTCTCATCTACAAAATGAGGTTATTACCATTTGCCTCTACATCGCTTACTGGGAAATAAAGAACAGAATTCTGAAATGTCCTCAAACTGCAGAGACCAGCACAAGGACATGTTTGGTACATGAATGGCATAATGGTTTATTATTACATAGAGTATGCACATGGAGGAAGACCTACCACATGTTAGAACACAGCCTTTATGTGTATCTTAATATATATTTTAGCTTTCTGGAGAACTGAGCTCTAGTGGCATAGTGCCCAAGACATTTATTTGACGGCTAACCAGAAGGCTGGCAGTCAAACCCATCAGCCACCCCTCAGAAGGAAGACTGGGCAACCTACTTCCATAGAGATACTGCCTGAGAAACACAAGGATGGGTTGCTGTGAGTCAGAACTGACTTGACAGCAGTGAGGTTTTCTTTCGATTTTTTTTTTTTTTTTTTGGTATCAACAAGAAAATGAACATGAATGTATTTCCACAGCTGGTGCATTGCACCCCAGTAGGAGTCTGGCTGCGATCAGATAAGAATCCTGCTCACTCAGAGCTCTGACCCAGTGTCTCCTTTGCAGAGGATACCCGCCTTGAGCTAGTGTTTATCCCTCCCAGAGGCCTGGTATGGCAAGATCTGACATCAATCCTACCATAGTCTAGCTCCTTTAACCTACTTACTGCTTACATTTTAACCCTATATATTTGTTGTGTCCCCCCACCCCCCGCCCTTAGATCAGGTCCATTGTCCCAGGCACTGAATACTACTCTAACAGGGAGTGGTGGAAAAAAAACAAAACTGTTGCTATTGAGCCTTCTCCATCTAATGGTAACTCCCTGTGTAACAGAGTAGGAATGTGCTCCATTGGGTTCTCAATGGCTAATTTTTGAGCCTTTCTTCTAAGCCACCTCTAAAACTCTAACACCAAACTCACTGCCTCAAGTGGACTCTGACTTAGCAACCAACTCTATTTGGGTTGCCTCTGAGGCTGTAAATCTTTTTTTTTACCCCCTAAGCTATGACCTTTTTTTTTTTTTTTCTTCAATTGTGCTTTGGGTGCAAATTTACAAAGCAAATTTTATTTACATACAACAGTTCATGCATATTTGATTGCATGGCCAGATTACCATGCCCAACCATAAAAAACTCTCCTCCCCTCCCCTCCCAGTGACTACTCCCTGACTGTGTTCTTCTTAACTGTGTATTCCTGTCTGTCCAGCTTTCCCTCTATTTAAATGCTGTCCCTCTGGTTTCTCAGGTCTGATTGATCTAAGGGGTCTAATTGATCTGGTGTCTCATGTCTGATTGATCTCCCTAGAGTAGGTGGATGTATCGCATTGAGGTCAGTGTTCTGCATGTAGGTCTTTCTACTGTTGGGCTGAGAGCAAATCTGTGGAAGTGAGTCCATTTCTAGGCCCAAAGGGTAACCTGGGTCCATAGTCTCAGAGGTTTCACCAGTCTCCATCTAACCAGTACTTCCAGTTATTTTTGTGTTTTTTGAATTTTGTTCCATGTTTTTCCTCCCACTTTATTCAGAATCTTCAGTTTCGGTTCCTTTCTGAGTGGTTGGCATTGGTAGCCATGGAACATCTAGTTCTTCCAGTCTCAGGGTCATGAAGGCTGAAGTCCTCGTGGTCCAGCTTATCCTTGGACTAAGTGTTTCTAGATGTTTTTTATTTTCTTCACTCTTCTTTGCCCCAGATGAAAGGAGACTAGTAGTTGCATCTTAGATGGCTGCTCGAAAGCTTTTAAGACCCCGGTATTTACTCACCAAAGTAAGGTGTAGAACAAGATTTTTATGTGCTAAAACCAAAAAAAACAGACTCACTGCTGTGGAGTTGTTCCCAACTCATAGCGACCCCTCCTTGTGATTCTGAGGGAGTATATCTATGGAAATAGATTGCCCAGTCTTCCTTCCAAGGAGCAGCTGGTGGGTTTGAACTGCCACCCTTCTAATTAGCAATCTGTGCCAATTTAACATGATGTCCCCCTAGCGTATGGTCCCAAGAAGCTGTAAATCTTTACAGGAGTAGGTTGCACCATCTTCCTTCCTTGGATGGTAGGTTTTAACCACCAACCTTCTGGTTAGCAGTCAAATGCCTTAGGTAATGTACCCCAGAGCTCCTTAAGGCACCTCTAGATGGGCCTAAAACTTCAGCCTTTCAGTTAGCAGCCAAGCTCATGTGGTAGTAAAATGAGCAGCAAGCTAACCATTTGTACCATCCAGCTTGTCTCCTAGCAGGCCATAGCTTCTAGATAATGCACAAAGCAAAGAGGGGAATGTTTGACCCTCTCTTTTCATGATTTATCTTAATAAATTATTCACAAGGTATGAACTGTTACCCTAGATTATATTGTTTCTTTATTCTCTTGTTTTCAGATCTCCCTAAGGCCAGCCATGATTGGATAAGGAAAAAACCTCCTATTACTGTTTTCTTCCAGGGCTATCAAAAACCAAACCAAAGTCACGGCCATTAAGTCGGATACAACTCATAGTGACCCCTCCTTGGGGTTCCAAGGCTATATCACTACGCAAGTAGATTGCCCAATCTTTCTTTCGAGGAGTGGCTGGTGGGTTTGAACTGCCAGCCTTAGCAGTTAAATGCCTTAGGCACTATGCTACCAGATCTCCTGTCTTCCAGGGCTGGAGAGCAGCATTTTTGTCATAGTAGACAATGTTACTACAAAGGATTAAGATTTATGCATTATACACACACACACTCACTGCCATCAAGTCGATAGGACTCATAGCGACCCTTCCTTGGGTTTCTGAGGTGATATCTCTATGGAAGTGAATTGTCCAATCTTCTTTCCAAGGAGTGGATGGTGGGTTTGAACCATCAGCATTCTAGTTAGCAGTCAAATGCCTTAGGCATTGTGCCACCAGAGCGCCGTTATGCATTATGGACAACTACAAAATGGCTTGGCAGTCATTCCAAGTTTCTTTACTTAAATAGTTGACACTTTATTACATATTATTGATGAATTTGTAAGATTGCTTTAGATATGTATGTACCTATAGAGCATAGTGCCTAAGGCACTGTAACTCAGCTTACAGACTGAGACAGACTAGGAAGAAGGAAGAGGCCATCCACTTCTCAAAGAATTGGCCAGGGAAAACCTTATGAATAGCAGAAAAATACTGTCTGATACCTTATTGGGCAACTTTATGAATAGCCCAGAAATATAGTGCAGGAAGATGAGCCCCGTAGGTTGGAAGGCACACAAAATGCCAAAAGGAAAGAGCTGCCTCATCAGAATAGAACCAAGTTTAATGATATTGATAAAGTAAAGCTTTTGGGACCTCCATTTGCTAACACAGCACCACTCAAATTGAAGAGAAACAGATGCAAACATCCATTAATAATCAGAACATAGAATGTTCGAAGTGCAAATCTAGTAAGATTGGAAGTTGTCAAAAATGAAATGGAACACTTAAAGATTGATATCCTAGGCATTAGTGAGCTGAAATAGACAAGTTTTGGCCATTTTGAATGAGACAACCATATGATCTACTATGCTAGGAGTGACAATTTGAAGAGGAATGGCATGGCATTCACGATCATGAAAGATGTTTCAAGATCTGTCCTGAAGTACAATGCTGTTGGTGATAGGATAATATCCATACACCTAAAAGGAAGATCAGTTAATACTAATGTTACTCAAATATATGCACTAACCACCAAAGCCAAAGATGAAGAAATTGAAGACTTTTATCAACTTCTGCCATCTGAAATTGATAAAATATGCAATCAAGATGTGTTAATTATCACTGATGACTGAAATGCAAAAGTTAGAAACAAAGAAGAATCACCAGTAGTTGGAAAATTTGGCTTTGGTGACAGAAATAATACTGGAGATCGCATGATAGAATTTTGCAAGACCAATGACTTATTCATTGCAAATACCTTTTTCAGCAACACAAACAGCAGCTATTTATATGGATTTCACCAGATGGAACAAAGGAATCAGATTGAGTACATCTGTGGCAAGAGGCAATGGAAAACTCAATATCTTTTTGCCAAAACAAGAACAGGAGCTGACTGTGGAACAGACCATTAACTGCTCATATACAAGTTCAATTTGAAGTTGAACAAAATTAAAACACGTCCATGAGAGCCAAAATATGACCTTGAATATATCCCTCCTGAATTTTGTTGTTGTTGTTGTTAGGTGCCATCAAGTCATTTCCAACTCATAGTGACCCCATGCACAGCAGAACGAAACACCGCCGGATCCCGCACCAGCTCCATGATCCCTGCTATACTTGAACCCATCATCGCAGCCACTGTGTCAATCCATCTCATTGATGGCCTTCCCCTCTTTCGTCGACCCTCCACCCTACCAAGCATGACATCCTTCTCCACGGAATGGTCCCTTCTGACAACATGACCAGAGTAGGTGAGATGAAGTCTGGCCGTTCTCACTTCCAAGGAACATTTCAGGTGCACTTCCTCCAGGACAGATCTGTTAGTTCTTTTAGCAGTCCATGGTACTTTCAGCATTCTTAGCCAGCACCACAACTCAAAAGCATCAGCTCTTCTTCGGTCTTCCTTATTCATTGTCCAGCTCTCACATGCATACGA
>NW_006921735.1:6959338-6960801 GCF_000298275.1 Orycteropus afer afer
CTGGTATTCTTTGCCTTGAGCCAAGATCCATCTGACAGCAGCTATGATATCCCTTGTTCCACGTCCTCTTCTGAATCCAGCTTGCACCTCTGGAACTTCTCTGTCAGTATACTGCTGCAACCATTTTTGAATTATCTTCAGTAAGATCTACTTGCATATGATATTAATATTGTTCTATAATTTCCACATTCTGTGAGATCCTCTTTCTTCGGAATGGGTACAAATATGGATCTTTTCCAGTCAGTTAGCCAGGTGCTGTCTTCCAAATCTCTTGGCATAACCGAGTGAGTGCCTCTAATGGGACATCCGTTTGTTGAAATATCTCAATGGGTATCTGTCAATTCCCGGAGCCTTGTTCTTTGCCAATTCTTTCATTGCAGCTTTGACTTCTTCCTTCAATACCATTGGTTCTAGATGATATGCCACCTCCTGAAATTGATGAAGATCAACCAATTCTTTTTGGTACAGTGACTCTGTGTATTCCTGCCATCTTCTTTTGATGTTTCCTGCATCATTCAATATTTTGGCCCATAGAATCTCTCAATATTGCAACTCGAGGCTTAAATTTTTTCTTCAATACTTTCAGCTTGATAAATGTTGAGTGTGTTCTTCCCTTTTGGTTTTCTGACTCCAGGTCTTTGCATATTTCATTATAGTAATTGGTTTTGTCTGCTTGAGCTGCTCTTTGAAATCTTCTGTTCAGCTCTTTTATCTTATCATTCCTTCCATTTGCTTTAGCTACTCTCCACTCAAGGGCAAAAAGTCTCTTCTGTCATCCATTTTGGTCTTCTCTTCTTTTCTAGTCTTTTTAGTGATCTCTTGCTTTCTTCATGGATAATGTTCTTGATATCCTCCCACAATTCTGGTTTTCGGTCATTGGTGTTCGATGCATCAAATCTATTCTTTAGATCTCTAAATTCAGGAGGGATATATTCAAGATCATATTTTGGCTCTTGTTGATTTGTTTTAATTGTCTTTAACTTCAAGTTGAACTTGCATCTGAGCAGTTGATGGTCTGTTCCACAATCAGCTCCTGGCCTGGTTTTGGTGGAAGATATTGAGCTTTTCCATTGCCTCTTGCCACAGATGTAGACTTTCTGATTTCTGCATACTCCATCTGGTGAAGTCCACATGTAGAGCCACTGTTTCTGTTGTTGAAAAAAGGTGTTTGCAATGAATAAGTCAGTGGTCTTGCAAAATTCTACCATGCGAGTTCCAACATTATTTCTGTCACCAAGGCCAAATTTTCCAACTACTGGTGATTCTTCTTTGTTTCCAATTTTAGGAATTTCCTGAATTTAGACACTATCTAAAGAATAGATTTGATGCATTGAACACCACTGACCAAGAAACAGAAGAATTTTGGGATGGCATCAAGAACATCATCCATGAAGAAAGCAAGAGGTCATTAAAAAGATGAGGAAGGAAGAAAAGACCAAATTGGATGTCAGAAGAGACTCCGA
>NW_006921735.1:6961956-6997884 GCF_000298275.1 Orycteropus afer afer
TTTCAAAATGTGTTCAAGATACAGAGGAGAAACCTGTATTTGTCCACCACTTGTCTGTCAGTTTGTTGTACTGTGATACCTTGAGTGTTGCTGTGAGCCTAGAGGATATGCCACAAGTATTTCAAATACCAACAGAGTCACCCATGCTGCATAGGTTTTCAGCAGAGCTTACAGACTAAGACAGTCTTGGAAAAAGGAAAGGACCATCCACTTGTCAAAAAACTGGCCAATGAAACCTTATGAATAGCAGTGAAATGCTGTCTGATATATTACTGGAAAACTTATGAAGAGTCTTGAAGCATTGTCTGATATAGTACCTGAAGATGAGCCCCTCAGGTTGGAAGGCATTCAAAATATGACTGGAGTAGAGCCACCTCCTCAAAGTAGAGTTGACCTGGATGACATGGATAGAGTAAAGCTTTCAGGGCTTTCATTTTCTGATGGGGCATGACTCAAAATGGGAAGAAACAGCTGCAAACGTTTGTTAATAATTGGAACATGGAATGTACAAAGTATGGATCTACAAAAATTGGAACTTGTCAAAAATGAAATGGAACAGATAACGATTGATATCCTAGGCATGAGTGAGCTGAAATGAACTGGTATTTGCCATTTTGAATCAGACAGTCATATGATCTACTCTATCAAGAATGACATATTGCAAAAAGCACGAGGAGGCCACATGTTCTGACCTCCTCTAATTCCACAAGAGGAAGACAGAATCACCATCAATAGCCCAAGGCCTATTCCTGCTAGGCCAGACATGCTGCCTCCCGCCAGCCTTTTCTCCAACCGTTCCTCCCAAAGCACCCACCACCTCTCTCCTGGGTTTGATAATTCGCTGCAGTGGCCACACAGAACTCACAGATTATGAAGTTTATTAGGGAAGCACCAGGTTACAATTCAAGTTCAGGAAAAATGCTCAGTCTCTCTCCCCAGCCTGCCGTCTCTCAGCCAAGTCTCTCACAGTCTCTCCCCCAGCAGTGCATGTCCCTTGGTGTCTTACTCAGCATTGTGTGTCTCTTGCATCTCTTTCCCAGCAGCACATGTCTCTTTCAGGAGTGCATATCTCTTTCAGCAGCCCGTCTTCCTCAACCAGCAGTCAGAGAGAGTTTTGCCTCTGGGAGGCCGTATTTTGAGCTTGACAGAGTGGCCAAACCAACCAATCATAGCAACAGAATTCTAAGCACCTGAGAGTGAGCCTCCCATAACATTGTGTTATGCCACGCCCAACAGAAATAACCCAGGTGGATAACAATTACAATCAGGAGCTCCTCAGTTGCTCATTCCACCACTGAGTTTACAATGACTTATGGGTAGAAAAGCCATACTAAGTAATTTACTACACTGCACATATTGATGAGGACATATCCATCCTCAAAAAGAACATCTGAAGATCTATCATGAAGTACAGTACTGTCAGTGATAGGATAATATCCATATTCCTGCAAGGAAGAACAGTTAATACTACTATTATTCAAATTTACACATCAACCATTAAAGCAAAAGATGAAGAAATTAAAAAGTTTTACCAACTTCTCCAATCTAAAATTGACCAAACATGCAATCAAAACATGTTGATAATTATTGGTGATTGGAATGCAAAAGTTGGAAAAAAGAAGAATCATTGCTAGTTGGAAAATATGGCCTTGGTGAGAGAAATTATGCTGGTGATCACCTAATAGAATTTTGCAAGACAAAGGATTTAGTCATTGCAAATACCTTTTATCAACAACATAAACAGCAGCTGTGCATGGGGACCTCAGCAAATGGAATATATACAAATGAGGTAGACTACATATGTGGAAAGAGGTGATGAGATGCTTAATATCATCAGTCAAAACAAGACCAAGGGCTGGCTGTAGAACAGACATCAATTGCTCATATGCAAGTTCAAGTTGGAGCTAAAGAAAATTAGAATAAGTCCACAAGAGCCAAAATACAACCTTGATTATATCCCATTTGAATTTAGAGACCATATGAAGAATAAATTTGATGCACTGAACACTAATGACTGAAGATCAGATGAGTTGTGGGATGACATCAAGAACATCATACATGAAGAAAGCAAATGGTTGTTAAAAACATAGGAAAGGAAAAAAAGTCCAAAGTGGATGTCAGATGAGATTCTGAAACTTGTTCTTTTACATAAAGTAGCTAAAACAATTGGAAGAAATGCTGAAATAAAAAAGCTGAAGAGATTTCAAAGGGCAGCTCGAGAAGACAAAGTAAAGTATTATAATGAAATATGCAAAGACCTTGAGTTAGAAAACCAAAAGAGAAGAACACACTCAGCATTTCTCAAGCTAAAAGAACTGAAGAAAAAAATCAAGCCTCAAGATACATTATTGAAGGATTCTATGGGCAAAATATTGTATGATGCAGGACGCATCAAAAGAAGATGGAAGGAATACCCCAGAGTCACTGTATAAAAAAGAATTGGTCAGTGGTCAACTATTTCAGGAGGTGTCATATGATCAAGAACCAATGATATTGAAGGAAGAAGTCAAAGCTGCATTGAAGGAACTGGCGAAAAACAAGGTTCCAGAAATTGATGGAATATCCATTGACATGTTTCAACAAATGGATGCCACACTGGAAGCACTTATTCATCTATGCCCAAGTAATTTGGAAAACAGCTACCTGGCCAACTGACTGGAAAAGATCAATATTTGTGCCTATTCCAAAGAAAGATGATCTAACAGAATGTGGAAATTATTGAGCAATATCATTACTATCTCATACAAGTAAAACATTGCTGAAGATAATTGAGAAACACTTGCAGAATTATATTGACAGGGCACTTCCAGAAATGCAAGCTGGATTCAGGAGAGAATGTGGAGCAAGGGGTATATTTGCTGATATCAGGTAGCTCTTATCTTTATGTGTGTTGTATTGAGTATGCAAAGGCATTTTTTGACTGTGTCAATTATAATAAATTATGGGTAACACTGTGGAAAATGTGAATTCCAGAACACTTAATTATGCTCATGAGGAGCCTTTAAATAGGCCAAGAGGCTGTCATTTGAATAGAACAAAGGGATACTGCACGGTTTAAAATCAAGAAGGTGATATGTCAGGGTTGTATCCTTTCAACACATTTATTCAATCTTTATGCTGATCAAATAATCAGAGAAGCTGGACTATATGAAGAATGCAGCATCAGGATTGGAGGAAGAACCATTAGCAACCTGCAATATGCGGATGACACAACCTTGCTTGCTGAAATTGAAGATTATTTGGACCACTTACTGATAAAGATCAAAGATTACATCCTTAAGTATGAATTATACCTCAACATAAAGAAAATGAAAATCCTCAAAACTGGACCTGTAAGCAACATCATGATAAATGGAGAAAAATTTGAAGTTGTCAGGGATTTTATTTTACTTGGATCCAGTCAACACCTATGGAAGCAGCAGTCAGGAAATTAGACATCATGTTACACTGGGAAAATATCCTGCAAAAGACCTTTCTAAAGTGTTGAAGAACAAAGATGTTACTTTGAATACCAAGGTATACCAAGGTACACCTGACCCAAGCCATGGTACTTTCAATAGCCTCATATGCATGTAAAAGCTGGACAGTGAATAAGGAAGACAGTAGAAGAGGTGATGTCTTTGAATTCTGGTTTTGGTAGAGAATACTGAAAATAGACTGCCACAAGAACAAACAAATCTATCCTGGAAGAAGTACAGCCAGAATGCTCCTTAAAAGCAAAAATGGCCAGACTTCATTTCACCTACTTTGGACATGCTGTCAGAAGGGACCATTCCCCAGAGAAGGGTGTCATGCTTGGTAAAGTGGAGGGTCAATGAAAAAGGGGAAGGCCCTCAGCAAGATGGATTGACACAGTGGCTGCAATGATGGGCTCAAGTGTAGCAAAGATTGTGAGCTTGGCACAGGACTGGACAGTGATTCATTCTGTTGTACACAGGGTCGCTATGAGTTGGAGACAACCTGATGTCACCTAACAACAGCAACCACCTGTATTTGTAGGATGTAAACTATAAACATTTTAGGATATTTCTTTTGTTTTCAATTTATTCTTGATGACAGTGTAGTGGAAACAATACCTTATATACAATTTTGTAGTGGTTTTTTTTGACCTAACATGATAGAAAAAAAAACCATTTTCTATGCTATTAAAAAAGAATCCCTATTTGGCAGAAATGGTTATCGTGTTTAATTCCTAACCCCAGGTTTGGAGGTTGAGTTTCCCAGAGGCACAGCAGAAGTAGGACCTAGGGATCTACTTCCAAAAAAATCAGCAAACCCCATGGCACATCTCATCTCTGACTGACACTCATGAGGCTGCTATGAGTTGCAGTCAATTGAATAGCACTTAATGGCAACTGGTACTGGTAATTAATTAAAAACCCCACATTATTTTTAAGTGCAGGTAATAAGCTTTTAAATAAACTTACAAAAATTACTGAAAAATATTCTTCCATTTTTGGAGACCTTTGATTGTTTGCAGTACATAGTATAAATAACACTGGTAAACATCCTTGAGCATACATCATAGTTTGTATTTTGGAAATTTTCCTAGTACAGGACTTCAGAAGTACAAATATTCCACTCAAAGGAATGCATCATTTTAAGGCTCTTAGTTCATATTATAAATTTCTTACCAGAAATATTCTACTAGTTTATATTGCCACAACAGAGTATGGGAAATAGCTTTTCCAGCATTAGATAATCTCATATGAAAATCATTTGTTTTCATACATTTTATATTTGCTAATTAAGGGAGTTCTGGTGGCACTGTGGATAAGGCATTTGGCTGTTAACCAGGTCAGTGGTTCACACCCACCATGTGCTCCACAGGAGGAAGATGAGGTAATCTGTTTCCATAAAGATTTACAGCCTTTGATAAGCAGTGACATTCCATTTTTCCTTATGTGTTAATATTATCCACTTTACTTCCTCTAGAGATTACTTTACTTATCTGTTTATTTTTATTTTCTCTTTGTTAAATAGCATGCATTCTTTTTCTGAATTAGAAAAGTAATGTAGACTTAATGTAGAAAATGAAACAGAGAGATAAATGTAAAGAAGAAATTAAGAAACAATTAAGAAAAATTAAGAATTTAAGAAAAAATTAAGAATCTATTGCCCAAGACAAGTAATTAATATTTTGGTATATTTCTTGCTAATAATTTTTAATGTGTATATAAACTTTTTTTTCTTTACAAACATGTATAGTTTTCCCCATTTAGTAGTATTTAACTTTTCATATTACTAGATATTCTTCACTTGCTTTTCAAGTGAATTCTCCATATGATGATAGTTTTAATAAACCAAAACACCAAATTCACTGCTATCAAGTCAATTCTGACTCATAGCGACCCTCATTGGTTTCTGAGACTTTAAATCTTTACAGTAGTAGATTGCCCCATCTTCTTTCTGCAGAGTGGCTATTGGGCTTGAACCACTGACCTTCTGGTTAGCAGCCAAATGCCTTATCCACTATGCCACCAGATCTCCTTATAGTTTTAATATTTGCATTAAATGTGTCTATTGTGTATTTAGAGTCTTACTTTTGTTATGAATAATGCTATAATTAACATGCTTGCACATAAATTGAAATGTGTATCATTTCTTTAAAATTTTTAGTATCATTAAAATTTTGAGTCAACTCTTGGGCGGTATAGTTTACACATTAAACTATTTTAAGAATATATTTCCAAAAGTTCTGACAAATGTATATACATGTGTAACCACACCACAATTGATGCAACTGATATAATGCAGGCAATCTCTGGATTACAAATGAGTTCCATTCCTAAATCTGTCTTTAAGTCAAATTTGTACATAAGTTGGAACAGCTAAGTAAAAGTTTGTATCTAACATCAGTTAGTCAAATACTTATCTTCGTGTATAGTGTACTTTTTATGCATAAAAATCATTAAAGAAACACTTCCAGATACACAAAAACATCTTTAACATAATGATACAGTATTAATAATAATATTTTGATGCATGTTACAAAGTAGTGGCCATTTTCATCATGAACCATTGTATGTACCTTGAATTTTTAATAGACAATCATCCCTTGGTATCCACAAAGGACTAATTCCAGGAACCCCACAGATATCAAAATCAGCAGATGTTCAACTCCCTTGTATAAAGTGGTGTTGTCTTTGCATATAACTTATGCATATCCTCTCTCATACTTTAAATCAGCTCTAGATTACTTACAATACCTTCACCAAAAAAAGAAAACTCACTGCTGTCAAGTCGGATTCGACTCAAGGTCTCCTTGAGTTTCGGAGGTTATGTCACTCAGGAAGTAGATTGCCCAAACTTCCTCCCAAGGAGTGGCTGGTGGGTTTGAGCCTCCAGCCTTCTGGTTAGCAGTCAAATCCTTAGGCACTACGCCACCAGAGCTCCTTATAATACCTTATATGATGTAAATAGCAATTTATACTCCCTCTTAACTTTTGAGGGATTGCTTTGACCACTTGCTTGTTTTTAGGAGCCTTTTTGTTGTTGTTCAATCAATGGTTGGTTGAATTTGCAGATACAGATGGCCAACTGTAATAGGCTTTATGGGGGTTGGTTCATAACCATGGGCTGTATCTAAATTGAATGTTCACAACCCAGGAACTGCACGTGTAGAACTTATCACTCCAAAAAGTCCCTTTGTCAACACCACTCTCCACTTCTTGACCCTAGATAACCACTGATCTGCCTATAGATTAGTTTTGACTGTTGTAGAATTTCATATAAATAGATTTTTACAACATATACTCTTTTATGCCTGGAATTTTTGAGATTCGCGTGTAGTGGTGGAAGCTATCAGCAGTCTGTTCCTTTTTATTGCTAACTAGTATTCAGTTGTATAAAACTGCCATCTGTATTTCTTCTGTGTATAATTACTTTTTATCTATTGGTTTTATTGTTCTTATTTTAAATTTGATTATACTTTAGTTTCCATTTGATTATGATCCCATTTATTATCCATTATTTCATTATCCATATTTGATTATGTAATATTTAGACATTTGAGTCATTTTCCATTTGAGACTATTATGAAAAAAGCTACTAAACATTTATGTAAAAGTCTTTATTGAATATATTTGTGAATATATATATTTGTTTCTCTTGAGTAAATACCTAGAACAACTGGGTCTTAGTATATATGCATCGTGTTTAACTTTATAAAAAATAGTCAGAATGTTTTTCAAAGTTGTATTTTATGTTTCACATTCCCACCAGCAAAGTTCAAGAGTATTCATTACTTCCCATCTTCACTCCCATGTGATATGGCTGGTGAAAGATTAGCCATTTAATGAATGTGTAGTAGTATCTCGTATTTGGTAGTTTTCATTTCCTTGATAACTTATGATGTGTGAAGCATTTTAAAATGAACATATTGGCCATTTGTATGTCTGCTTTGGTGAAATATGTCTTCTTTTCCTCAATTATTCTGCCCATTCTTTTAAGTTGAATTGTGTTTCTTCTTACTGAGTTGTATGAGCTTTTTATTATAGTCCACATATAAACAGTTTGTGAGATAAATGTATTGTGAATATGTATTTCCAGTCCATGGCTTGTCTTTTATTTCCTTAACAGTGTTTTTCAAAGAATGGAAGTAGTTAATTATGATGAAGTATAGTTTTATCAAAATTTTCTTTTCTACTTGTTATATCCTATCTGTGCTTATCCCAAGGTCTTGAATATTACTTCCTATGTTTTGTTTGTTATGTTTTGGTTTTTTTCTTCTAGAATTCTTATAGTTTCAACTTTTTTTATGTAGGTCTAGAATTAATTATTGTGTGTGATGTAAGAAGTTACCAAATGCTAAAACGACTACTCTTTCCCCCATTTAATTACTTTACCACTTTTGTCAAAATAAATTGACCATAAATATGTGAGCTGTCTGTTCTGTTCCATTGATCTATATGCCTTTCCACATGCAAGTAGTTTTACATCACTTTTGCCTTAGGATAAATCCTTAGGCATGCAATATTGAGGTCAAGGGTATCACAATTTTTATGGATATTGATCGATATGCCTAAATTTCTCTCTAGAAGAATTTCATCCATTTATTCTTCCAAGTACTTCCCCAACCTCCCAACACTGGGTGCTTCACTTTATGTGTGTGTGTGTGTGTGTGTGTGTGACAATTTTATTTTTGGAAAATACTGAGTCATTATGCTTAAATTTATATTTTTTCTGTTTACCATCATAATTCATTGACTATTTGAATGCCTTTTCTTGTGAATTAAATGTTTTTATCCTCTGTGTATGATTCCATTGTGCTTTTTACCTCATTTCTTAATGTTTTCTAAAGTCTCTTTATATGATAAGGATTTAAGTCTTGTTTTATGCCACATTTGTTCCAATAGTTTATCAGTTACTTCTTTGCATTTTAACTTCATCTGTCAAGGTTTCTGATATCAAGATGTATTTGATATATATATTTTTTAATTTCTGCATGGACTTTAAAATCATTTTTTCATGTTTCAAAAAATCTTGTTAGGATTTTTAGATATAATTACATGAGATATATACAATTAGAGTGTAGACTTCCTATTTTCTCTTCAAAGAGTTGTATAAATTTCCTCATAGGTTTCAAACATTTTTTCTTAAGGCCACTTCTATGTACTTTAAACTTTATGTTGTTACTATGAACAGCATCTTTTTTTCAAATTACATTTTAACACTGTTAGTATTAAACTGGGAGCTCTGGTAGCATAGTGGCTAAGACACTTGCCTGCTAACCAGACGGCTGGCGGTTCAAACCCACCAGCCACTCCTCGGAAGGAAGGTTGGGCAATCCTACTTCCGTAGTGATACTGCCTCGGAAACCCAAGGAGGGGTCGCTATGAGTCGGGGCCGACTCGACAGCACATAACAACAACAACAACAGTATTAAACTATGGAAAACTATGTTTACCTAGCCACTTTACTGGACTGTTAATTTGGGAACTTTTTCATTTAATTCCCTTAGATTTTCTAATTATGCAACTTATTTTTTCTCAGCAGGTAATGATAATTTAGTCTTTCGTTGTCAGTTTTCCTATTATTTTTCATTATGCCTTATTGAATTGGTGGGAAATTCTGCAGCAATTTTAAACAATAATGGTGATGGGGTGTACATAATCTTAAAACCTGAAAATCATATACAGACCTTTATAAAATATATTTAAATTGAAGGTTATTTGGAATTGGCAGAAACATAGAAGTTGTCTTAGCTAACTTTTAGTTGATTTATTAATTTTCCTTAAAACCTCAGAGACTCAGCTATAACATCTCAAATGATCAGGAAGAAGAAATGCACTATCACAGAAGTAGTGTATTCTATTAATGGACAGCTCTCATTCTTAGAAAACCCTTCCTTTTACCACACCAGTCTGCCTATGTATTGCCTCCATACTGAGAACTAGGGCAAACTACTACAAATCTAACCTGGCTTCTCTTGGACAGCCCTTCACATACACAAAAGGAGCTCTTAGTGATTATTGCTTAGAGAGGGTTAAATCTTCATTGGAAAAAAAAGGCAAAAAATGGCTACAATCAAAATTCTTTAAGTTATATGATAACCGAATACCACCAATGAATAGAGGATACTTCAGAAATGCACACTATAGAGACAAGCTGTAGGACCTGTGAGTGCTGAGTATCTTGTTGGTAATTCTCTCATCATTGTCTCAGAAGGGAATCCCCTAATCCTGATGACTCACAGGGCTTGCAAGCATCTTTTTTCACGCTACTCTCAGACTCAGGCATGAGTCTTCCCTTCTACTCTTAGCCTGACCAAAGGGTAGTGTCTTAGTTATCTACTGATGCTATAATAGAAATAACCCAAAGTGATACTATCACAGAAATAACACAATTGGGTAGCTTTAACAAATAGAAATGTATTCTCTTACAGTTTTGGAGACTAGAAGTCCAAATTGAGGACACCAGATCTTGGGGGAGGCTTTCTTTCTCTATTGGTGCTAGTGAGGGTCTTTGTCTTCTTTCAACATCTATGAGTCCAGCCTCCCTTTGAGATCTCCATATGTCTTGTCATCAGTCTTCCCTGCGTCTAGGAGGTTCTCAGCTCAGGGGTCCCAGGTCCAAAGGATATGTTCTGTTCCTTGCTCTTTCTGGTGGTATTGAGGTTCTTCCTTCTCTGCTCATTTCTCTCTCTGTCTCTTTTAAGATAAAAGGTGATGCAGGAAAAAAACAAACAAAAAAAGGTGATGCAAGCCACACCCCAGGGAAACTCCTCTTATGTTGGATCAGGGCTCTGACCTGAATAAGGGTGTTGTACCCACCCTACTCCCCTTACAAATGGTAAGCTAGTTACATTAGATCACATCACAGGAAATGATTACATCTTTACATAACTGTCAAATTAAATCATTGCATAACTGCCAAACCACTGAGAAGCATGGCCCAGCCAAAACAGCACATATTTTGGAGGACACAACTCAGCCTATGACAGCTAATAATGGGGAGACTCTCATACTTCTGTAATAGTGAGTTCTTTCCTACAGGTACATGTTTTTTTTTATGTGCCATTGAGTCAATTCTGACTCATAGTGACCTCATAGGACAGCGTAGAACTGCCTCATAAGGTTTTCAAAGGCTGTAGTCTTTACAGAAACAGATTGTCACCTTTATCCCATGGAGCAGCTCTTGGGCTTGAGAGAAAATGGGTGATCAGCATTTATATTTTCAACTTTCTTGCAATTGACCATGGTGGCCAGGACAAATGGCCACTTCTAAGTGTTTCAGTTACATTGAGAAGTATAAGTACATTCCTGAGGAAAACAAGAAGGTAAAGCAAACTAACCAACTAAACAGTGTATAAGACATTAAAAAGCAAAGCTAAGTATTAAATGTTATTAATTCATAAATTCCCTGTTTGAAACTTTTTTTAAAAAAAGATAATATACATGAGATGGAAATACTACTTACTTGCAGTGTACACTGAAACCTTGAGCCAGAGCTTGGCAGGACTGCCTGTTATTCCATATTTTACAAATTTCCTGCCCTTGTTTCATATATATGTAAGTTTTCCACATTTGACAGGGTGCCATCTTGCCACTTTTCTATCATTCTCTATTAGTGGAAAATAATGAGTTTTCTCTCTCTGACAGGTTTCCACTTTACACAGGTTCTGGCTAGTCACAGTTTTTCCTATATAAAAAAAAGTAAATAAATAAGCAATTTTATTTGAATTTTTTTTTTCTTGAAGTTCTTATGACTGATTTAATAAACCAACCAAACCAAACCAAATTCACTGCCATTGAGTCAATTCTGATATCATAGCAACCCTCAACAGGTTTCCAAAGCTGTAAATTTTTATGGAAGCAGACTGCCTCATCATTCTTCCATGGAGAGGCTGGTGGGTTTGAACCACCAACCTTTTGGTTAGCAGCCAAATGCCTTACCACTACATCACCAGAGTTCCTTTAATAAATCAAGCCATTGCTAATTGTTTTCTCCCCTACTATACTATTTATATGAGTACTTTATAAGTATTACAAGTATCTAAATATTCTGATGCCAGGACATTTCCTGGTTTTATAAAGGTCACTCTGGCTGCTGTTTAGACATTAGATTGGAGGGGCAAGATTAGGCACAAGAGGCTCTTCAGATGCCTAGGAGAAAAATAACTTTAACAGTGGAAGATACAGTAGAGGAGGAGAGAGGTAACATATTTACAGTGTATTTGGAAATAGAGTATAGAAATTAGTGATTAATAGATGTGGAAAGATATAAACAAGATACAGATTCAAAAATAACTCAGGTTCTTGTTTGAGTAACTGAGTGGATGGTGATGCACTTTTCTGAGATGGGAAAGATTAGGTAGCCAAGGGAAGAGAACAGGTTTGCAAGGCAGAAATCAGGAAATAAGTGCAGATGACCTTATCAGTCACATAAGGGCCAAACATTGTTAAGGATAAACTCACATTTCAAGATTACTTGTCCGTGTCTGGATAACTTTGCTTTCTGTCCATTTCTTCCCTTTGCTACCACCTCAAACTGTGCCTTGCATACTCAGCCCCATCCATTGTACTGCAAGTTCAATGTTACTCACTTGGTTTGTACATCATAGTTGCACCAACATGAACTGATTTTAATTAACAGATTAATTGTTATCTTATCTGGTCTATGCAAAAAGACCCAGTGAATCACTGATTGTTTCTCCCTCTCCAGTAACACTTTGGGAAGGTTTCCACTGGTTACTAAATATGCTGGCTTATTTAATCAATTGTTAAATATGTCTACAAAGGCCAAATGCAGTGCAGTGAGAAACGGAGCATTTACTTACATAGTTTAGATCCAGAATGTCTTTAGCCTAGAATAACCAGACAATAGAAGCTAAATCATCTCCCTATAATATTGTAAATTATCTGAATATCACCTTATTTAGTTCTTCACTTTGATAGGAACACACCTGGAAAAACTTACTCCCTTCTTGGCAATTCAGTGGTTGCTGTGCTAATTCTCCCCTGGACACTGGAGGATACATCTTATGATAATCCTTCTCTCCCTTTTCTTGTTTAGTAAACCTTTCTGAATCTGAGATGCCCCTCTGCTGTACGGAGAGTGGGCTTATGCTTGTGGTTTTCAAGTGCCAAGCATCCAGAAACCTACCAGAAATAGCTTCAGCATCTCATTTTTTTTCTTCCTCAAGTATGACTTTCCTCTTCGGTTCCTTGCAAAAAGCACAGTCAGTTAAACATGAATTTGAGCTCCAGTAATTTTTAAATGTTATGCAGTCATTTGGGTACAGACTTGAAATTATTTTCAATATATAAATCTCGGGGACAAAGGCTGACAATGACAATTAATGGTAAAATGATATTGGAGCTTTGTGGCGAGGGTCATACTCTTTCAGCAACAAATATTTAGTGCACATACGTACTTTATGCCCAACATTGTACTAGACCTTGAGAGTACAACAGAGACAAAGAGAATGTCCCTCTCTGAAGGAACACAGTCTGATGAAGGGAGACAAACCAGTTCAAGTGATACTGTAGAAGTAGAACAGTAGGGGCTCAAAAGGTGGGGAGTTATCAGGTCCATCACGTTGTCGAGAGAGACTTCGTGGATGCTGCCATGAGTTACTTTGAAGCTGATGTGACAGTGAAAACTTCAAGTTTCTTGTTTGTTTTAAAACCTCTTTATTACCAGTTGCTGTCAAATCAGTCCCAAGTCACAGCAACCCCACATGTGTCAAGAATACAACTGTGCTCCTTAGGGTTTTCAGTGGCTGATTTTTCAGAAGTAGATTACCAGACCTTTTTTCTAAGGTGCCTCTGGGTGGATTCTAACTGCCAGCCTTTGGGTTAGCAGCCAAGCATAGTTATCGTCGCCATCTCCCAGTGACTCCTTTTCATTCATTGAGTTTATAATACTAGTTGTTATACATTTGAGCACATAAATTATTGTGCATTAATAAATGACATTTGTATCTCTTGTATATACTGGAATTCTACTAAAGCTCACTTCAGAGGGCTACAAGTTTTCACTGCCCTGAAGTGTGAAAACCCTGCTCTTGGTAATAAGAAGCTATTGAAGAGCTTTAAATGGGGATTCTCGCAATCAGATTTGCGTTTTAGAAAAATCAGTGGGACAAATGCTGGATGGGTGTGGCTTAACATGCAGTGTTTGCAAGATATTCTGTGCCAACCCCCTGTGGTCCTGAGTCACCTCCAAATACTAGGATAACCCTGTTTGACCTTTCCCAGGACTTCGGAGCCAGTGTGGAGAGGGTCATCGGTGGGAGAGAAGGGAGTGAAGGCCTCTGAGAGATTGTCAGAGAGAACAGTGAATTTGATTTTAATCTCAATTGCAGATAATCACAGATGCCAAGAAAGAAGCCACAACCCATCCTAGCCAAGTATCAAATAACTGAAGGAGAGCTCCCAATATTTCTATCAAGCTGTGCCGGTGACAGGAAAGTGAAAAAGTCCATGGAGTTGTGCAAGCAGAAAGTTAACCTGCTAGATATTGTATGGGGAAGTGTTACAGTGAGTTGAGTTATAACAAAAAGCTCATAGGCCTCCTAGCCCCAGTTTTAAATTTCTGTCCTCATTTTAATTACTATTTATGCTATCAGGGTTGTTGTTATGTGCTGTCCAGTCAGACCTGGCTCATAGCGACTCCTTCTTGGGTTTTCGAGGCAGTATCACTACAGAAGTAGATTGCCTGATCTTCCTTCTGAGGAGTGGCTGGTGGGTTTGAACCGCTAACCTTCTGGTTAACAGTCAAGTGTCTTAGGCATTACACTACCAAAGCTCCTTAATATCAGGGAGGAACTAAATTTTTCATTTATGTTTTACCAAATGTGGCCTGTCTCATTAAAACCCTTCCTGAACTCATGAAAGTAGAATCATCTGGTATTTTCACTCTTTGTTTGAGTGTTCTTCCCTTCTTGTGACTTTTCTATCTAAATGTCAACTTATAGAGATCAAGCCACAGATTCATTTTGTCTCTCCAAGGCCATTATATCTCATATATATTTATCTGTTCCTCTCTTGTGAAGATCTTCTCTCATTCCAAATTTACATGAAGTTTATAAAGACACATGGGTGAAAGTAAACAGTGCCTCTAACCATTCTGAGTCATTGATTTCTTAACAACAGAAAGGTTGTTTCTGTTAGATTATCCAAAGGAATACCTTGTTCAATTTTGAAAAATTTGCATTAAATCAGACTGCATTCGGGCCCTGCTTTGCTTGGGGTATATGGCAGTGTCATACCATCTAACAGCACCTTACCACAAGGCATCTTTAACATTTGCTTCCAGCCTGTTCGTAATTTGTTAAGGAGATCTTCTTCTTCTGCTTTCTAACACAAAATGAAATCTAAGTTTTCCTTCATACTGTTCTTCTTAAATGTTTACAGAGAAATACGATATGTGCCTGCATACGTATGTGTTTATATACATGATGTTTCTGTGTGTGTGTGTGTGTCCTGAATTTTTGCAGAGGCTTATGTCACTGATTTTTCAGATTACTGACATCAGGATAAAATAAGAATTACCATATTTAACCTTAGCAATAAAACTACTGCCAACCATTGCACTCTAGCTTTTTAGCTCTTGCTGCTACGATTTCTATCTTCACAGTTATGTTTCCTGTTAGTTCCTGTACCAATTTAGGATAATGTAAAGGGTAGCTATTAAAAGATATCTGGAAGGTAAAATGAATTTGCCATCTCAGCAGAAAGAATATCCACTGTTTAGCTATTTTTTCCTAAGAAATTTGTATTTCAACTTGCAAAATGAATTTGGAACAGTGCTACATTATGCCACAAAAAATTAATAGGTGCAATTAATATATTGATATATGTTTGATTCTATCCTCTTTTTCATTCCCTTTATGTCATACTTTTTTTAATCTTGTGTGACAGTTCTGTAATGGAGCACCAGAAATATGACTTTAGGGTAAGCCATACAACTAATCATCAATAGCGTTGTATGTTGTAAAGCAAATATGTGTTTCTGTTTTGTCAGCAGGGATGATATTCTGTAAAATTTCTACCCAGAAGAAAGGCTTTCTAAGATTCATTTACAAGCAAAAAAATTTAATGGGATGCCAAGTTTGATCATGACAAGGTTTTGTTTTGTTTTTCTGCTAAGCAGGTTGTCGTTTTAGTTTTCACTGCAGGATACAAAATTGTTAAAGCAATTCAATTGAATAAGCTCCATATAAGCAACAAAAATGAGATTTTGAATCCCCTTTCATTATTAGGTTTATAATTCTCTAACAGTAGAGGGATCTGCAAGCCACCCCTAACCATGGTCACTTGCATAAAACTGGTCACTTTAGGGGACCTTAGCTTAAACTAATACTCCAGTGAAATAATTAACAGCCAGCTATGCAGATTCCATCATGAACAGCATTACAAACAACTCCATTAAGCAAATCAGTTATTGGCACTTAGCAATGGTTGTCACTCTGAAAGAAAATTAATAAATGCTTCCAGGATATCCCAGGGTGGGAAAAGAGGAGCAAGCCAGCTATCTGCCTTTAAAAAATAATAATTTTATAGATCTGTATCAATATATCCCTTGTAGCACATGCCAGTCCTGTTATCAAGGAAAAAGCCAACACTCCCAGCTTATTACAAATCTGCAAGTTTGGAGCATTCAACTCATTCTGTCTGATCCTGAAAAGTCATAATTTGTTTTTTTTTTTTATGAATAGAACCTAAGTATTTTTTTGTACTATAAAATAGTCAAGGTAGGGCTTTAAATGATCTGTGCATTGTCCATTATATATACTATAGCAAGTGTTTCACAGTGAGCCATAATAAACTATAAGTATTTTATATTTAATATAAGCAGGAAACAGAAGGCATCCTCTTGAGTTACACATGCCTGTTTGATATTATGATTACAGGAAAAAAAAAAAAAAAAAAGACTTTTGTTTTACCTTTCCTTGAAGACATTCATCAGTCCTTATGAAAATCATGGACATTAGCCAGATTTGTTATCTATTAGCATATTTTACATCTGTAAACATAAAGACAAACAGTATTATTTCAGAATTTTTTGTTTATAAAGAGCACATATAGTGCATCATCAACTAGCACTACTACAAATATGTATTATAAATCTTGAAGAGCTCTTCAGCGGTTTAAGGGTGAAGACAAGGCTTGCTGAGGCAGTTACCTCAAGAACACTACCTGCAACTCAGAAATATAGCACCAACTGAACACTCGAGCTGTTTATGGTTGTTGAAAAGTGGACATGTAGTACAGAAGCTACGAAATTATCCTTTGCTAGAAAATTACAACTATTGCCTTAGAATGTCATCACACTTTCATTAGTAATTATAAACAAATTGATACGCAATGTGAAACAAGAGATAAAGGAGTATAAACACCAAGACTGATTAGTTTTCTAGGCACTATTTCATTACGTATCAACTCTCAAGAAGTAAATCTTAGATTTCACTTCTCTCATCAGTATGAAGTCATAAATTACTCAATTCTCTTCGCTCCCTGCCCTGTTGCTTACCCTGTCCCCTTCCTTATACTGAAATATAGTTTTAAAAAAATTGCCATCGTGTTGATTCTAACTCATAGTGACCCTCTTGGACAGAGTAGAACTGCCCCATAGGGTTTCCAAGGCTGTAATCTTTACAGATTAGTTCTGTGATAGAGCTGGTGGGTTTGAACCACTGACCTTTTGCTTAGCAGCTGAGTGCTTAACCACAGCATCACCGTATATCCTACGATAAATATCTATGCGTACATATCTGCATGTGTGTGTTTATGTGTGTGTGTGTTGTTGGTTGCCATCAGGTTAACTCTGATTCACGGCCAGCCCATGTACAGTAGAATGAAGCATTGCCTGGTCCTGCTCCGTCTTCATGACTATTGATAGGTTTGAGTCCATTGTTGCAGCATTGTGTCATTCCATCCTTTTGAGGTTTTCTCTCACATTTGCTGGCCCTCCACTTTACCAAACATCATTCTTTCTCCAGTAATTGGTCCTTCCTGAAGATACATCAGAAGCAAGCAAGTCAAAAATCTCAGATAATATTCTTTGATCCATATGGTTTTCATTGGCCAATTTTCATAAGTAGATCTCCAGGCCTTTCTTCCTAGTCTGTCTTAGTCTAGATGCTCCACTGAAACCTGTCCACCATGGGTGACCATGCTAGTATTTGAAATACCAGTGACATAACTTCTAGAATCATAGCAACATGCAAGCCACCATAGTGTGACAGACCGACAGATTAATTGTAGATTTTATATTTTCTTCCAGTCCCTTTGACAGTTGTAAATAAGTGAGTTGTTATTTATGCATGACTATTTATTTATGTTTCTCTGGTCTTCTACAAATTCCATAAAGACACAAGTTATGACTGTCCAATACAGGCAACCTGGAAGGCATTCAACAATTATATGTTGATGAAGTATTTAAAAATGAATATATGAATGAATCACCAGAATTGAGAGTCTCCTCACTTCCCCTCTAGACTACAGACCCACCTCACTCTAATTTATTTTCCATCCTGCATCTTCCTCCCTCTCTCTAAAGTACAATTCTAACCTGTTATATATATATATTTTTTTTTTGTTTGTTTGTTTGTTTGTTTGTTTTTTGTTTTATTTGTTTTATTTATTTTTTACCACTTTTCTGTTGAGAATACCAGGCTCCTAGAGGGGACATGGCTTGTGCAGGGTGATGATGGTTCCATAAGTGATTGTATGAAATGTCAACCCCAGTTTTCCTGACCCCAGGTCCTTCCAGTAACTCAAAGCGCTTCTTTTCCTGTCTCTCCCTCTTTCCTGCTTTAGTTTTACTTGTACTGATTGAGTTCATTACCCTTGCTCCTTTCATTCATCCTTTCACTCTTGACACAGTTTTTCTGATTGGGTAAAGTCAGCCACTTCAGAATGGAGCAACGGATTGTTTTCTGCAATACACACACCTGGCTGGGACACTTCACATTTTCTCCCAGTCCAATAACTTGCAAGTGGAATGTGATGCTCATATGCTTAGCACCATTCATATGATTACAGGCTTTGGCAAAAAGTCAGTGAAGCAATGAAACTTGCTCCTGTAAAAATAAAATAATATCTTTATGGAAATATTTCTAAACTGTTTCTGGCTTTTCACCTTCTTAAACAGAGTGTGTTGTCATCTAATCTCTTCTAAGTCAGAAGAACAATATTTAGAGGCAGTGAGCTTAAAGTACTACGCTTCCATTACTTACAAATTCAAGCCTCTTGTATTCCCTTCGTACCATATAAGTGAAGAGTTAACATGTTAAATAAACATGCCAATTAGAACTGTTAACCAGTGGCCTGGGACAACAAAGATGGTGGTGAAATCTCTTCCACTGGTATGTCTTTCAGTAAGAAAAATACTACCTGTTAGGATTGCTACAGAAGAGAGAGCTACCCAGATTGATAATGACATGATATATATTGAATGGAATTTGAACCCCAGAAGCCTATGGCATAAATCTTAAACATCCTTCACTTCCTTTTCATTGAGTGAAGAAAAATCTTTCACCCCCTGAGTTCAGGACCCAACTCAACAACTAAGTATAAGGAAGATGTGAAACTGTCATAATGATGGCCATATAAAAAAAATGGTTTTACCATAATTATGAAAAAGGCACCCAAGGGAAACCAAGCTTTCTTGGCCCTGTCCCACACAGAGTATTATGAATACACACCACAATCCTTTGTGAGCATTTCTTTTATTAGCACCATCTAGTGAACAGGTTGACAAAGCCTCATCTAAAGCTTGTGGTATTGACTCACTGTAGGTGTAGAATCAAAGTACCATGGACTGGCTCCTAAACTGAGAAAGGGATATTTGATTCCAATACAGTCAGAAATTAATTCCACTTTTACCAAAAATATTTGTAGAGTAAGCTCTGCATTATTGAGCTATTAACGATCAGAATGGTCTCAATTTTAAAATAATGAATATTAAAATAAAATAACCACATAGGAGTAATGACAGAGATACATTTGCAGCATTTGCAGTTGCCAGAATAATTTAGAAATAATCTATGATTTCCTAAACAACTCTGAGTTTATTTTAGATAATTCACTGATGCTGTAAAAGTCCTTGGATGGTGCAAAATGGTTTGCATTCAATTACTAAACTAAAGGTTGGCAGTTCGAACCCACCCAGTGACACTGCAGTAGAAAGGCCTGGTGATCTGCTTCTGTAAAGATTACAGCCAAGAAAACCCCATGAGCAATTCTACTCTGTAACATGTCAGGTCACCATGAGTCAGAATCAACTTGACAGCAGCAGATTTTTGTTTTTGTAAAGAGTTACATGAGAATTCCTAACTTTAAAAAAAAAAAAATCTAAAACCTGAATTACATGTAAATTAAGCTAAGTTTATGACAGCAAGTCTACAAGTCTTGTGAGAATTTTGAAAGCAAAACTTTAAAAAAAGGATCTTTTCTACCTAAGAGATGATCAAGGTCAACATCAGCAGTGGTAAGTCATATAATAGCATGTACCCTTGAGATGAAGTGATAAAAATGGCACTCTTTCTCTGTGTTCTTCCTCCCAAAACCCATAACCCCAGTTTAATCATGAGAAAAACATCACACAAAACCAAATCGAAGAGCATTCTACAAAATATCTAACCAATATTCCTCAAATATTCCTCAAAACATTCAAAGCCATCAAAAACACAGAGTCTGAGAAACTTGCAGGCAAGAAAACTTGTAGATTTATGATGACTAAATATATTGTGAGTTCATGGAACAATAAAAGACCTTAGAGAAAAATTAAGGGGATATGAATAAATTATGGATTTCAATAATAATGTGTCAATATTGGTTCATTAGTTGTGACAAGTGTACTATAATGTAAGATGTTAAGAATAGAGGAAACTAGGTATTGAGTACATGGGTACTCTGTGCTACCTTATCTTAACAAGTTTTCTATAAACTAAAAATAGTGTGAAATGAAATGTTTATTAAAAATATATAACAGATATACTTGAAAAAAGGATCTTCGGAAAAATGTTTGCAGAGGAAGGTGCTCTGTAGTTTATAAATTATTTCCATAATTTGTGACAGTTCTCACATCTGCTACTATAAAATTCATTGCATCTTCTCTGCCTTTTGGGGAAAAAAAAATGCATTTAATTATCAGGGAAATTCAACTTCAGCTTGTTATGATGAATGATTTGAACATGTCATCTTTTTTTCCCTGAAAACAAAAGAACTGAAATGAAACACAATTTTATTCCTCTATTCCTTTCCTACCACCTGCTTCACTTAATTAATGAAGATTTGAGCTTTTATTAATCTTTTTGAGCTGTTCTGTAAGATGCAGAAAAAGCTAATGTGATACCATTGTATCTAGCGAATGTGTGTGCTTTGTGAAATTGATACACCCTGCCAAGACATAAATTACTTAAGCTTTGATAAATGTGTTGAAATCAAGGAAAGTTCAAACAGATAAAGCACAGTGATTCCTCTTCTTTCCCCTTTTCAAAACTCCATTTTGTGCTCTCTGTTAAATGTTGCACATTACTACTGTAATATGATGGGACAAAAGACAGCAGTGATACTGAAATTAGCATGAAGAGCCTCAGCAAGTACAAAAGTAACTAGAGGGATACAGCCATGTATTTTGTAGATAACATCTAACAATCTTGCATTGGACAGAGGGGTTTGCCAACAGGTTCAGGCTGCCCCCAGCATGTTGTATCAGAGAAATTGTTCAGGAATGAGGGCATCTGCCAGACACTTTGTACTTTCAGCTCCCTTTGCTGACTCATTTGGTAGATTGGAATCAAAGATTCACAAATACATTCTCTTGGCAAAAAGAGCTCACCTCTGCCTGTGATCTGGATATGACTCAGACACCAGTGAAACTGGAAACACCAGGAAACATTTGGTTAATATTATAGAGTTGTGAAGATTGATTTCTACTTGGTCATTAATTTACCATATGACACTGAACAAGTTGCTTGATTAACCATCAATTTCCTTGAGAGACTTGATAGTTCATATAACCCTTTAGGGACACTTCTTGAATAGGAACATGGGACTATCCACTGAACCATGAAAGAGCCATCAGTCATTGACTGCCTTTTGTTAGGGACTTGTTGTTGTTGTTGTTGTTTGCCGTCGAGTCGGCCCCGACTCATAGCGACCCCTCCTTGGGTTTCCGAGGCAGTATCACTACGGAAGTAGGATTGCCCAACCTTCCTTCCGAGGAGTGGCTGGTGGGTTTGAACCGCCAGCCGTCTGGTTAGCAGGCAAGTGTCTTAGCCACTATGCTACCAGAGCTCCCACTTGTTAGGGACTGGGCTCAATAAATTTCTACTCATTTTTTTAATTCTTGAAACTAACCAGCCAGGAAATAAGTGAGAAAACTGAGACTCAGGTCATACACCTAAGGAAGGGGTGAGGAGGTCATCAGGCACCAAATCCTATTCTCTTTCAACCATGTCATATTGCTTCCATATTGGGAGTATGTGGATGAGTGAAAGGCACGAAGTGGTCCATCCAGCCCCCAATCACCCCTAATCAAGTTTTCTGAGGTTTTGCAGCAGTGCTGGGGACTTAGGTCATACAAACCACTATGTAGACCAGGAATAAGAGTGAGTGGCCTCTCAGCAGTGATACAGTCTAAGAAAATATAGCAAGGGAAGGGCTGAGTAAGTCATACCAGCAGAGGATGAAGTTACTATATATATGGAGCTCTGTGGTGTAGTGCCTAAGACACTTGACTGCTAACCAGAAGGTTGTTGGTCAAACCCACCAGCTACTCAACAAAAGAAAGACTGGGCAATCTATTTTTGTAAAGATTTACCACCTCGGAAACCCAATGAAGGTCACTATGATAAACATACATACATATAGCTATGAAGTCTGAGTGGGGCACAAGCAGCTTGGTTTTGGCTGCTAACCAAGCGGTTGGGTGTTCAAACTCATCCAGCAGCTCTGCAGGTGAAAGGTCTGACAAACTACTTCTGTAAAGAGTACAGCCAAGGAAACTGGAGCAGTTCTACTCGGTGATACATAGGGTCACAATGAATCAGGGGCCAACTCTGCTGCAGCTAACAGTAAATGCACATCTACTTTTTACCTAAGGAACTACCAGTGGGTGTTTTCTTTGGCAGAGGGAGAAATTATAGATCTGTACAATTAGCTAAGCTTATTATTTTTTATACATACCAACCTTAAAATTAAAGACTCCTTAAGATTTGGACCTGAAGAGTAATGAATGAGGTTTTAGAAATTAAATTACATTTTAAATTCTTTTATGAAGAGTCTTTTCTGAAGAGTTAAAGAGCCTTTGTAAAAGCAAATAATTACTTCCAGCTTATCTATTTGATAAGGCTGGATTTTTAGCACTCATTTCTCTTAGGCTGATCCATATATGTTTGGATCAAGTTCTGTCACAACATCAGTTACTACAAAGAAAATATTAAGGTTTTTTTAAGTCCCAGTAAGTGCATTTTATGGGCTCAAGTATAGCAGGGATTGTGGGGTTGGCGCGGGATCGGGCAGTGTTTTGTTCTGCTGTGCATGGGGTCACTATGAGTCGGAAACGACTCGACGGCACTTAACAACAACTAACGACAAAGTGCATTTTAAGTTATTATTTTTGTTACTGTTGCTACAATTATTGAATAGTCTTAGAACTTAATAATAGAAGTCCTACAGTTGAGAGAGTTATCTTACAAGGTGTTGGGGTCTGTCATGTATTCTAAAATGTGCCATTATCAGCTAATACAGATGCCATATGATCTCAATGTTTATAGGATTTCAATAATAGAAAACTTAAGAGAAAATCAAGCAAATTGCTGCATGAAGAAAAAAGATCCAGGCAGGAAAATATCAGGAAATTTGTCACTTAAAAACTTTAAGAAAACAAAGAGCACATTGCTTTGCTGCTGGTAGCAGAAGTGTTTGCATACTTGGTGGTAGAAATTTTTTTGAATGGAAAATGGATCTTAGTTCTGCTAATGAAGTATAAACCTATAGCACAGTGTGTAAAAGTAAGAATTGAATTTTTGTTAAAATAAGTCAAAAATGGAAAGTGACAATAGAATATATACACCTTTGCTAAAAGAGAATGAAAGAGAGGAAGGAAGGTGGAAGTGTGGGAAGTCGTACCAAACCATAATGGCAAAATAGCGACCAGGAGGTAAAGGAGTACTCCTTGTATACAGAAGGTTCTCAGCAAATGGCAGGTGTTTGTCAGCATTTCCCAAGCAGGGCAAATCTCACAAAATACTAGAAATAGGTGCAAAATAAAATAATCATCCCTATAATGAGCAAGAACAGTCATAATCATGGAAAAGAAAAATTGGCTCTTTACCTTGTTCAGCAAGGAGTATCTTATCTGTCCATATGTCCTTGGCATTCTTGCTGGAGAGGACAAGATATTTCCACTGGAACTGGATGGCATCAGTTCTTAGGAAATGTAGGTAATAACAGGAGCTAAAGAACTGTAGTTTGTGAGCTATTACCAGTTGATTTGAATGAGGTTTGTGCTCATTATAATTCGATTGTTTGAAATCAGAAAGCTCTAGTTATAGTGTCAGAAATATCCAGAATATTTTGAGCTAGAATCCTCTCTAGCCAGTAATGGCCTCTGTTTTGCTGGTAAAAATCCCAGCCCTTAAAGTCAGGAGAGGAAAAGAAGTATTAGCTCAGGATGTGTTAGCTCCTGTTTTTGTTGTTATGTGCCATCAAGTCAGACACGACTCATAGTGACCCCTCCTTGGGTTTCCGAGGCGATATCACTATGGAAGTAGATTGCCCAACCTTCCTTCCGAGGAGTGGCTGGTGGGTTTGAACCGCCAGCCTCATGGTTGGCAGTCAAGTGCCTGAGGCACTACGTGTTAGCTCCTAAGAAGGGGTCATATGGATTTAGGCCCACAGAAAGGTGAGAATGTGTATTATATCAATATGCCCTTTTGGCAAACCTCAGTAATTTAAATGAACTAAAAATAAAAAATAATGCATAAAAGAACAGAAATGAGGAAGAAAAGCCTTCAGGAAATTAATCAAAGGGGAAAATATACTAAAGCATATATGTACTTGAGTCATTCACTTCTCATCTAAAGTGACCAGATTAAAACACTTTTTCACAAAGCCTAAACTTCTAAACTTTTATGAACATATAAAAGATACTTTCACATTACTAAAATCTACTATATATTTCAGAATGCAATATTTATGATCTCGGTTTTGTTTTCTTTTCCTTTCTTTCTTTCTTTTTTTTTTTTTTTTTTGCCAAATTGAATTTGTGTAATATCTGAAACAGATTTTGCCAGGTACTTTGCCTAATTGCAAAGTATTGAAGAAACCATACATAAACTTAGCATCACTTCTTTTCTCATCCTTTTCACCATGCTGGAAGTTTTCTGTAGACTCTTTACAGGAGTAGTTTATGCTATTAGAGATAAGAGGCTCTCAGTGTTTCTAGTAGAAACCTCTATTTCCCAGAACTTATAACTGATCTGTAAATATTCATCCTAGGCACATATGTAATGAATCTGTCCCTCAAAATCTATGTTGACTTAACTAAATGATTTCTGGAAATCATGTAGACTTTTATATTGCAAAGAGAGTAAAAAGAAAAATCAAATGGAAATAAAGTACAATGTTTCTGTGACTATGACTTGAACAGAAATACTGTGTATCCATAAAATCTATGCACATAACTATTTCTGTGTTTCATAATTCTTTCTTAGTAATTCTGTCTTTCAGAATATAACTCACTTGTAATAAAATTCACTAAATTATGTGCAATCTATTAATTCTAAATATATTTTTAAACATTTCTGATTTTGTAAAGTCAGCTAAAATTTAAAATTTGACAATTATATTTTCTATTTTTCAGCTAAAACTTTTGCAGAACTTACTAATACTGTACACATGTCTCTTACATTATAGTGTTTGAGATGGAACTATATCAATATCAATGAAATTATATGATATATGAATCTTGGAATATAGTTAGGCCCTTAATATCCACAAAGAGATTTGTCAATTTCTTATGATCAAATAGTTTTTAGCCCTTTGGTAGAAATCCTTAGCATTCTGGAATGAGTTGTTTTCTACCTGTGTGGGAGTACTCATAAATTTAATGATTCTAAAAAAGTAATAGGTAAAAATATTTTCCTTTCCCCAATGTGGAAAAATAAAATTGTAAAAACTGGGAAACTGATTAAAATTGCATCAACCCATTAAAATGAAGTGCTCTCTTCTTAATCTCATTATTTTAATTTGTGTACTCGTTGATTTACATTTCTTGAAATAACAATAATCTTGTCACACTTTTGAGCTCAGCTGTGTGTGTTGTTGTGGTGGGAAAAAAAAAAAAAAAAAAAATGCATTCTAATACGGAAAGACAATAGAACTCAAAAATGAGAAATGAAGAAACCTACTAAAGTACTGCTAAAGAAATTATAATACTGTTTGGTTCGTTAGTCTCTGGTTGCGGTCACAAGGAGGTTGGATTTAGGGTGGGATATAGGCTTCTATGGGAGCTCTGGTAGCATAGTGGCTAAGGCACTTGACTGCTAACCAGAAGGCTGATGGTTCAAACCCACCAGCCACTCCTCGGAAGGAAGGTTGGGCAATCCTACTTCCGTAGTGATACTGCCTCGGAAACCCAAGGAGGGGTCGCTATGAGTCAGGGCTGACTCGACGGCACATAACAACAACAACATAGGCTTCTACTGGATAGTTGAGTATAGAGGCTTACAGTTACTGATTTCAGGAACTAATGACAGAGGTTTTCAATCATAGTCACATATCCTTCAAGTGGGATCATAAAACATCATTCATGGATGTTTCAACAGTTTTAACCAGATGTCTCAGGAGTTTGTGAAAACCATCTTGATGTCGGGGTCTCATTTCCCTAAATCAATTTATTAAACAAAAACCCTTTAAGTTGTCTAAGAAACTTTAGATAAATCCACCTCCAAAAACCTTTGAAACAATCCTCTTTATTTCATTCTTGTCATGAAGAAATATATCTTGGGCTTACTTTATACAAAAGACAGCTGTGTCAAGATTCCCTTCCTTACAGGGTATTTCTTTTATATCCTTGGTTAGCCATAGAGAGAAATTATGTCTTAGTTTTTAATGGGTTCTAGCAATTAACATAGCCAGATAACAGGAGCTTGTGGGTTTTGTGTTGATTCTGCAGCGAAGCAAACATAGAGGCCCAGGCAGGCAGGCAGGCAAATAAAAGACCAGTTTAATTCAGCAAGCACTGCGTTTAATTCAGTCATTTAGTTTTGATTTAAAAAAAAAAAAAGGTGAGAGATGTTTTAGGAATTTCTCCTTTACAATGTGAAATGCTGTCTAGCAAGAATCTAAATAATGTTGGAATAATTCCTTTCATGCTTTGACTTCACTGTGTGTACACAAAGCCTAATGTAAAGTTTATGTCTCTCTCTCTTTTTTTTCTTTTCAAACAGCTATTTTGTGACAGTAAAACTGTGGTGCATGCCACAGAGGGGCTGGATTGGGAAGACAAAGATGCCCCAGGGACATTGGTTGGAAACGTGGTGCACTCCAGGATCATCAATCCACTGCGCCTGTTTGTTAAACAGTCTCCAGTGTCAAGGCCGGGTCACCTGGCCTATACAGACAGCATGGAAAACTTCTGGGACTGGTTGGCCAATATTACAGAAATTCAGGAGCCATTGGCTAGAACTAAACGTCGGCCAATAGTGAAAACTGGAAAATTTAAGAAAATGTTTGGATGGGGTGACTTTCATTCCAACATTAAAACTGTCAAACTCAACCTCCTTATTACGGGAAAAATTGTCGACCATGGAAATGGAACCTTCAGTGTTTACTTTCGACATAATTCAACAGGTCTAGGCAATGTTTCAGTGAGCTTGGTACCCCCTTCCAAGGTGGTGGAATTTGAAGTTTCCCCCCAGTCTACCTTGGAGACCAAGGAATCCAAATCTTTCAATTGTCGCATTGAGTATGAGAAAACAGATCGGGCGAAGAAGACCGCTTTGTGCAACTTTGACCCTTCAAAGATCTGCTACCAGGAGCAGACTCAGAGCCACGTTTCTTGGTTGTGCTCCAAGCCTTTCAAGGTCATTTGCATTTACATTGCCTTTTACAGTGTTGATTATAAACTTGTGCAAAAGGTCTGTCCTGACTACAATTACCATAGTGAGACTCCATACTTATCCTCTGGCTGACTCTTTACACAGTGAGGGAAATGAGGTACAGATGTATATAGTTAGAATGCCCAGGAACCAAGCCTAGCTCTTCAGGGTAAAGGATCCCATTTGTTTCTGGCAGTGAAACTTAGTTCCCCATCAAGTTTTCAAATTTAAAAACCAGAAACATATGTAAATGTGAAATGTGATTGTTTCAATCATAAGTACCTTAATCTAAACAGTCAAACTGCTTATAAAACCACCATTTTCATGTAAGATGGCTAAGTTCTACAAATACTGTTGTTTCTCTAAAAGAAGCATTAATGATAGCAACATGTGATAAAAAGGAACCAAATTATGCATGTGATAAACAGTGCTCTTGAAATGAGCTTGCCATTGAAATGTGTTTTGGAAAGTTACTTTAAAAATAGCAGATTCAGAAAAGTAACTAAAAAGATTGTACTTGTTAGATGAATCATGTTTCTGATATGGAATTCTTCTTTGATTGCTGTCTTTCTCCCACATCTGTGCTGTTATTGATATGAAAGATGAAAGGATAAAACTCATGTGTGAAGTTACAATGCCACAGTGGAACTAAATGAATTAGTATTTGAGATAGAGTTGAGTGGATTGTGATTTAAGTACTTAGTCCTGTGTTGGTCACAGGCCTTGTGATTTCTCATCTGGCTAATAATTTTGGCAGAGCCATGACAGTGGATTAGGTGCCTTGTATTGGGAAAGCAAATTTGGATATATTGTAAATCAGTTCAATAATAATGAAGATCATGAGTCACACTGTTTTTAAACTCTTATTTCTTAGGCTCTGTTGCCAAATTCAGTGCTGTTAGGTTAAAATTAACACTGGATTATCTATATTCACCCTGTAATTTATAACTTCATTCTACTTACTTGACTTACTGTGATTTCATACATGTGTAAAACAACTCTGAAAGCCAGGACAAGAGATTATTTCCTAGGTTAGAAAGAGAAAAGATTGTAGGTATCAGGAAGAAATTCTACAATTATGGCTTCCTTATTTCTAGCCTCCAAGATTAAATTTTCCTTGAAACCAGTTTTCACCGAGTTGATTGCAACTCATGCCAACTCCATGTGTGTCAGAGTTAGAACTGAGCTCCAACAGGTTGTCAATGGTTGATTTTTTTTTTTTTTTAAGTAGATCACCAGACCATTCTTCCAAGGCCTCTCTGAGTGAATTCTAACCTCCAGCCTTTCGGTTAGTGCATTAATGGCTTGCACCACACATGATTCCAAGTTTCCCTTAGATTTAATTAATTGTTTAAATGAGAGTCAAAATCTATGAGGAAATAAAGAGTAATAATTCAAGTTCAACAATTATTAAGTGCTGATAACTGAGATACATAACTCAATCAGGCTTCTGAAGTTATTTCTAAATAATATGCTACTTTTCCAATTTGTGTCCTTGGCAGGTAGTAAGCAGTGACCCTGTATCACAGAGCTAGATGATCTTCTCATTAACACAGAAAAAGGTGCTGGTCGACCAGTATAACGGCTTCTCGAACTCTGAAGACTCATAGAATAGTTACTCTTTTTACAGTAGATGTTCATTTGTTCCCCTCTTCTTTGTAAAATATCCAATTAAAGTAAAACATAAAATCTAGGACTAAAGACAGGTCTTAACCAACAGAAATAATCTTACCACATTGTTTAAAAAGCTAATAGCTTCATTTTCACTTTTACATCTCCATTCTTTTCCTTTCACTGGTGATATCTGCACAGTGTTCAATTTTGTCCTTTTGTATAAATTGTACTAAGCTTAGTGTGTGGTAGTAAGGCTTGAAGTTTTTTTGCTCTGAGCTCATCAGGTGCTTTTGTAATTTTGTGGTTGGTAAGTAATATTTTGAGACATCTTTTTATTTTCATCTAAATACAAAATTAAAATACTGTTTATTGTCAATATGTGGGAACCATGTATGTATATATACTTAGAATTTTCTGTGTACAGAGGAAGTATGTGTACACATTTCTATGTAAATAAAAACAATTTGCTAAATCTGTCACATGACTTTAGGGTGGTTATTTTTAAGCACTGTTCTCATTTCCTCTTCCATAGGCTACAAAAGCAAAACACCTGCCACTGAGGCAATTTTGAACCATAACAACCCATGTACATCAGAGTAGAACTGCACTCCATAGGGCTGTCAATGGCTGTGACCTTCCAGTAGATTTCCAAACCTTTCTTCTGACATGCTTCTGGGTGGACTTAAACCACCAACCTTTCAATTAATAGCTGAGTACTTAACTGCTTGCACCACCCAGGCAGCCAGCCATGTGTATTTATACAGTCATATGTCACTTAACGTCACGATATGCTCTGTGAAATAGGACATTATGTGATTTGGATATTGTGCAAACACCATATCATAGTCTGGTCTGATCTTTTTTTTAAGCATTTTGATCAAGCTTCATGCCTTAGCAGTGGTCATCATTGTGCTGAGAGGGATTTGTTTCTGTGTTTGATCTTCAATCCACATCATTTGCAATTCTCCATACCTGATACAGGTCCCTCTCACATTTTTGTTAGCCTTGTAGCTTTCAGTGGACCCAATCTTTTAACAGGTAGGAGCATTTTTTCTTTGTTTTTGTGGATCATCAGCATGGCCAAATCACAATAGCATTCACTGATTTTCCACCTTCAAATTGTTTAATAACCTTTTTTGTTTAACTTCCAAATTGATGTTTCTACTTTGCTCCTTGCTGCTGCTATCACTAACATTACTTTTGCTGAGTTTGGAAGCCATGGTGTACTTCACAGTAACATTTTTGAACAAAAATTAAACAGATAACACTACACCACTTAAGACATGGGCAATATATGAGATTGGATGCTGCTACCTAGGAATTGAAGCATACACTGTCGTATGGTAAACTTTTTAGGTAAAAATACAGTACACAGTATATACATAAGCCAGTAATATAGGCATTTATTTGGACTATCAAGAAATATATATTATAGGCTATATATATGTTGTTGTTGTTGTTATGTGCCATCGAGTCAAACCCAACTCATAGCGACCCCTCCTTGGGTTTCCGAGGCAGTATCACTACGGAAGTAGGATTGCCCAACCTTCCTTCCGAGGAGTAGCTGGTAGGTTTGAACCACCAGCTGTCTGGTTAGCAGGCAAGTGTCTTACCCACTATGCTACCAGAGCTCCCATAGGCTATATATACTGTACCATTATACACCTGGTAGCACTATCGCTTTGTATGCAAGAGACATGAGATACATGTGTTATATGCAGAAAGCTGTTGCATTCGTACATCCCATTCCCAACCAAGGTTGCAAATTCTATTAGCTTTATGAGACCACAGACATATATGTAGCCAGACATTGCCCAAACGGATGTTATGTGGTACATGACTGAATGTGTGTGTGTATGTGTGTGAGTATATAAAATACCAGCTGATCATTAAGATTTTTCCTATGTGCATACTAAACAGAGCAGCTTGGCTATAGAGATTATGAAGTCGAATAATGAGAAAATTCTATTAAAACACTGGCAGATAGTCTGACATCTAGGAAGAACTCTATAAACGTGAGCTGCCATTACTATCATTATTATTACTACAATATGAAATAAGACTTAAGCCTATCCAATGTTCAAAAGTTGAGTGATAGAAAACTATTTCCATAGAAGAAAAAAAAAATAGTCATTATGCACAGTTCTTAGATTTTAGTAGGGTTTGTAGCATTTAAAAAATAAAATTTCTCATAGGCATATTTTTAAATTGGAGTAGAACATATGCCACATATATTCCTAAGTCATAATTTTATTTCAAAGTTGACATAATTGTCAGTAATGGTACTTGGCACAGTATAAATAAGATCCATTTAAACATGCAAGTGCTCACATTTCTACATAACCATTTTTGCCATTGAAGAAAAGGACATTCATGTAAATATATTTTGCAACCAGTTAAAAACTGTTCAAAAGTGAAAAGAACAGACCCTTAGAAAAATTATAGTTGAACTATAATTATGCATATTGATAACCAATTTTAAAAAGGGAGATCAATCCAATATTGACATATAAAAGAGTGACAGTTTAGAGGGAGTGCAAACTACACCATTTTCTAACCAATCTCTCATTTTACAGACAAGGAAAACAGGTCCCATGAGAGCGAAAGATATGTAGTAGTAAGTGGCAAACCCAACTTAAATACAAGTCTCTTGACACCTGTTGTTGTTGTTATGTGCCGTTGAGTTGGACCCGACTAATAGTGACCCTTCCATGGGTTTCCAAGGCGATATCACTATGGACGTAGATTGCCCAGCCTTCTGAGGAGTGGCTGGTGGGTTTGAACTGCCAGGCTTCTGATAATCAGTCAAATGCCTTAGGCACTATGCTATTAGAGTGACTAGTACTCAGTTTTCACATTTAAAAAAGTAAGATGAAGCAGGTATTCAAGATTAATTGTCATATTTATCAGTTTTCCTTCTAAAAGAATCAAACTTGATAAACAGGTGTATTGAGATAATTTTAAGGTGAATTAGTAACAAGACATGATTGAGAGGCCAAATCTAACAATGAAAGTTGGAAATACTCTCGCTCCAAAATCTTTAGATTTATAATTTCTTTAAGAACACAATTTTGCAAAACTACATTGTGGATGGAAAAAGTCACAATAGATCATAATATACAAAGATAAAGAGTTCTGGGATATAATAGAGATATAACTGGCTAAGAATTAATGGTGCTGTAACACTAATTTTCAGAGTGTTCAAGTGACATAACACCTGAGTTTATTTTCATAGAAAATCATAACATACCTAGAGTACCTTCATTGCCTAAACTTCCAATTTTATCTAAAGAGGAATTAACTGCCCCATGCCTTTTATTTGTTGTAAAGCTATAGTTAGTCCAAAGTTATTTTATCAAAATTTCCAATGAATGGAAATTTAATATTGCTGATTGTAAGAGACAAATCACACGAATACAAACTGCTATTAGGAGATTTTTTTCTTCAGAAGAATCTTGTAGAAGATATTCAGAGGTCATTTCATATCCATCCCTGCATCCTACCTCATAACGTGAGGTCTAGGAACACAGTTCATTCTGCTTTATTTTCATTCTTCCCTTTTCTTCACCCAACTCTGCTCTTCCATAAGTACATAATCTAGTCTTTAAAAGATAAGTTTACTTCTTTGTGGCCTCAACAGCACCTGGCAAAGTGCCTAGTATGTACTTGATCACTATCTGTGACTTGGTGTTTTAAAAATCTGTAGTGCGATACAGTGATTATTCAAGACCTACCCTACCCACAAGGAGCCCTGATGATGCAAAAGTTAGGCCTTCGGCTAATAACCAGAAAGTTGACTGATAACCAAACTAGTGGATCTGTGGGAGAAAGACCTAGTGATCTTCTCCTACAAAGATAACAGCTTAAAAAGCCCTATAGGGCTGTTCTCTGTCACATGGGGTCACTCTGAGTTGGAATCAACTTGACTGCACCTAACAACAATACCTTATCAACATGAGGCATTGGTGGTCCCATGGTATAAATTGTCACATGGGGTCACTCTGAGTTGGAATCGACTGCACCTAACAACAATACCTTATCAACATGAGGCATAGGTGGTCCCATGGTATAAATCTCACCCTCCATTCAGGAGACCCGGGTTCAATTTCTACCTGTAACTCATGTGTAGCCACCACTCAGCTGTCATTTGTGGCTTCTGTGTTGCTGTGATGTTGATCAGGTTTCAGCAGACCTTCCATAATAAGATAGGCTAGGAAGAAAGGCCTGGTGATCCACTTCTAAAAATCAGCCAATGAGACTATAGCCCCTAGCTACCCTTCAGGTCTGGAATTGAACCCACACCTGTGGTTTCCAGCCAAACAAAAGACAGGCATATGAGTTGAACATTTACCTAAGGTAGATAACACTCCTTAGAGAGAACAATCATGGGAGAAAGAAGGGCTGCTTATGCACAGGGAGACAGCTTGGGGCAGGAGTGCATGGAGGGGTGGACACAGGGAAGAGGTAACTATGGGGTGGAAGTGGGAGGGGAGCTGTTGCATTGTGGTAAATTATGGTCAATGTCATGAGAGAAAGTGTTATGTGAACTGCTGTATGAAAAGTGAATTTACTCTGTAAATCTTCACCCAAACCACAAAAAAAAAAAAAAAAAAAAAAAAAAGTTAAAAGCAAAAAAAATAAAAATAAAAATCAGCCAATGAAAACCCAATGAGTCACAACAGAATACTGTCCACACCCAACCAGCTATAGGGAAGAACTGGGCAGTGTTTAGTTGCATTGTGCATGAAGTTGTCATGAGTCAGGGCCAATTCGATGTCAGCTAACTCTAGCCATGTAACTGTAACTCTTGCACCATTTCCAGTATGAACCTTTTGCTCTAGTCAAACAAAATACCCATTGAATTCTACCACCTAGAACCACAAAACCTTAAAACCTGGAAACAATTTTAGAAATCGGGTTGAATAAGTTTTACTTATCTGATTAAGAAATGATGAGGTTTTACAACTTGCTTATTCTTATTGCTCTTCCTGCCTGGGTAGATCCACCCTCTTCTTTATTTTTTCAAATTAGTGCTGTTCCATATTTGTTATAAAGGCTGTCAGCTGTCCACTAAAATTCATCTTCCCAGTTTGCCCATTGTATGTGGCTGGCCAGCTACATTGCATGTTCCTATCTTTCATTCAGTGAAGTGTGGCCATGCTGTTGAGCTATAGTTAATGAAATTTGAGAGGCAGATGTCTTAATTACCAAATGAAAACCCTAGCCCAATGCTCTTGAATTGATTTGGACTCATAGCAACCCTCCAGAACAGAGTAGAACTGCCCCATATGGTTTCCAAGTCTTTACTGGAGCAGACTGCCACATCTTTCTCCTGTGAAGTGGCTAGTAGGTTTGAATCGCCAATCTTCCAGTTAGCAGGCAAGCACTTAATGACTGCATCACCAAGGCTACTGCTATAACACAAAAACCACACGTGGATGGCTTTAATGAACAGAAATTTATTTTCTCACAGCCACCTCATTTCATTATGTAGCCTAACTCCAAATCAGGGCCTTGACTGTGTAGATTCCTTCCTTGAGATAGTCTCAGGTGTTCCTTGCTTCCTTAGCTTTTGGATGATCTTCACATGGCATCTGTCTTCTTTCATGTGTATGTACCTTTGTGTCTTGTCTGCATTTTTTTATAATTCAGAAGTGATTAGATTTAGAACAAACTTCACTCCAGTATGATCTAATTAATATAGCAAGAAAAAAAAAAAGAAAAAAGTATATTTCCCAACAGGATTATGTCCATAGGTACAGGGGTTAGAGTCCAACACATATTTTGCAGAGACACAATTTAATCCATAACAGAAGAAATGTGTGCACTTCCAGGACTAGACCCGGAAAAAAGTAAACTCATGCTTTACCATGCTCTTTTCCCTCTGGTTGCCTCACATGGATGTGTCAAAGGACCTAAAGAGCCTCATATTAAAGGAGGCAAAGCAACTGCCAATCAAAGTGTTTTTCTGACTCCATGGAAGACAGTCACCAAAAAACCTTGGACAATTAAATAAAAATGCAAACATTGATCTGTACGCCACTGAATTTTTAGGGTATTTGTTAATGCAGGTCGAGCTGGCTTAACTACCACAAACACTTCCATAAAATCTTCTCTACCTACAGACTCTTGCCCATCTGATCTCCCATCTATTTCAATTATGTATTGTTCTTATAATCTAAGCTAGGCGTATGTACAACTTTTAACTATGTTTCCGTAGTGATACTGCCTCGGAAACCCAAGGAGGGGTCGCTATGAGTCGGGGCCGACTCGACGGCACATAACAACAACAACAACATTATATATAAATTTTCATTGGGGGAAACCCACCAGGGGGTCACTGTGGGTCAGAATTGACCTGATGGCAGTGGGTTTGGTTTGGTTTGTGCTTCATTACACTCATGACAAACCTAATTCCCAAGGGAAGAGATAACATTTTACATTCGATACTTCTTTTTAGTGTCATGTAATGCCCAGAAAAGCTGTTACATTTTAAGTTCTCTACACTTGATGCTGAATTGAAAAATAACATAAAGATTTACTTAAATTTGTGTTACAAATGACCAATATAAGATAGAATTTAAGAGGCAAAGAATTATTAAAAGAAAATAAAACAAAAATTATGTTAATTCTACTTCATCTACTAAGGTAGGGTAGAAGAGTTTACATTTTCTGTTCCATATTTTTTTGTTGTTGTTGTTATACACTTACATGAGTTAAATGCAAAAGTATGGTTCAGTGAAAAATTTTTT
>NW_006921735.1:7005256-7018831 GCF_000298275.1 Orycteropus afer afer
GTCTGTGCAATCCTTCTGCCTAGTCCACCATCTTGCCGGAACTCCTCAGTGAAAATTTTGAAAATCGAAACTCGACGTGATCGCCTTGTTTTCCTGTGATTGCACGTTTTCTGCCTTTAATGGGGTACAGTCTTACCAGTTTTCTCTTTCTCCATTTAGTAGAAAATATTTGAGTTTTCCTTCCCTGGCAGGTTTCTACCTTACAGTTTCCAGCATACACAGGTTCTCCTACTTCTGTTCCTTAGCCACTCTGGTTCCCTTTCCAAAAGCAAACCATACTATTTCTTGTCTAAACTGGCAGTGATACATTAATATGTTTCTCCACTTTTTAAAATAATTAACAATGTTTCATCCTCAGTTTTCTCGGATGTTCTATTTTATATATATATATATATATATGCTGGTTAACCAAAGCATTGTTATGTATTCATATCTCATTGTTTCTTTTTTTAATTTAATAAATCACCTTTATATGTCATAAAAAGATTTTTTTATTACAAAATTAAACTATAATCCTATCACTAATAAATCAAATATGCTTATTTTTATATCCTCACCTTTATCCATATATATGAATATGCACGTGTGTGTTTAGTTTTTATGTAGCTGTAATTAAATGCCAACCAAAAGGGTGGCAGTCCAAACTCACTGGCTGCTCCACAGGAGAAAGATACAGCAATGTACTGCTATAAAGATGTACAACCTTGGAAACCCTGTGGAGCAGTTTTTCTCTGTCTTAGAGGGTTGCTAGGAGTCAGAATTGACTCAACAGAAGTGGGTTTGATTTTGGGTAATAAAAATACATCATTATACTTAATTTAAGAAATATTTTGTCATATGTAAAACTTTTGACTGGAATAAAAATACACCAAGAATAGTGTCTTCTAGAATGAGAAGATACCAGGAACCTAAGCCACAGTAGACTCGTAGCCTTCATATCAAACAAACAACAACAACAAAAAAAAGTTGTCATGGAGTCAGTTCCAACTCAGGGCATGCCCATGTGCATCACAGTAGAACTGCTCTCCATAGGGTTTTTAACACTGTGATCTTTTGGAAACAGATCTCCAGTCCTTTCTTTCATGGTAACTAAGTGGATTGGAACTGCTAACCTTTCAGTTACATGAGCAAAGAACTAATGTTTGTTGTTTTAAACTACTGCAACAGTGGGATTGTTTATTGTCACAATAAAAGCTAAGTACAGTGAGACATCCAGAGACTGGTAGTGGCCAGAAGCCATTACCACCCTTTGGTCAAATAAATAAGGTGAGGAAATAGTATTCTGACTGTCAGTGAGAGCTAGGGTAGTGGAAAAATGGGCTCCCTCAGCTCATGGGAGCTGTGATCAAGAAAGCAGCCACTGCTTAAAGGACAGCAGAAAGGAAAGCAGCATCCAAATGTCTCTTCCCTGCTGGCTTCCTATCTGATGATGCCTCCCATTGTCAAGCCCAACCGGAATCGAACCAACAAGATAAACAAAGGGAATGAGTCCACAGGGCTAGCATCTCAGATCACAGAGTAACACCATGGCAGACACTGGACACTGGTCAAAAAGCCATATAAAGGAGTCCCTGGATGATGTGGATGGTTAAGCATTCAACTACTAGCCACTAAGGTTGGCAGTTCTAGCCCAGCCAGAGGTTCCTCAGAAGACAGGACTGGCAGTCTACTTCTGAGAGGCCAGAGCCTTGAAAGCCCTATGAAGCAGAGTCTACTCTAACATATGTGGTGTAAAATAAATGTATAAAAATAAATGGAAGTCCAGTGTCCTCAAGTAATAAAGAGGCAGAGAATGGATGGGAGATGGAAGAAAAAGGAAAAATGTAGAATAACAAGAAAAATAGCTGAAACTGGTATATGTTACTTGGAACCAAGAGTTCTAATGCAAAAGACAAATTTGGCTTATATAAATAATTAGTAAGATAAGCAGAATGATTGACTATTTGAGATAAATTTCTCAATAAAAACATAGAGACTGGATGTTCCCAGTAAGTGATAATGTTTCTTTATTGAGGGAGGGGAAAAAAATGATGGGAACAGGAATCACATTTTATTAAATAGATTTCACAATGTCTAGCATTGTTCCACATACTTTGTATGTTGTAGTAAGTACTTAATCAGGATATTAATGATGATAGTAGATTTGCTTTATTCCAATATCCATTTGTATAGTTGTATTTCTGCTTTCCCAATTACATCATGTAGGAGAAAACTTTATATTTCTTAAAGATTTTAGATAAAGAAAAACAGAAAGTGTTATTTTGCAAAAGACAATCCTGAGTTGTTGGATTCTACAAGTGATTTATTCTGCTACGTCACAGGAAAATAAATGCCCTTTCCAACTGACTGAGACTCTTTTCATTTGTCAACTATTGATCCCCTCCCATAACCTCTCTTCTTAGCTCCATGATTCTTCTAGAGGTTAAACCAGTGAAGCCCAGTCCCATTTATTTCGTCCTACTTTATGCTGCGGTATCACCATCGATAACATCAGAGCAGCCAGCCACTCATCTTCAGTTAGTTGCAAAGTGGCAGACACTAGCTAGAGGTAAGTTTTAGAGGTTGTCTAGGCATTTCCCTTCAAGATCCAATAAAATAAATTAAATCTTGAATGATTCTATGTAGTGCACATATTTTTATTATTTCCATTAAATTTTATTTTATGTGCATCTATAGCTGCAGAGTTCTTTGGGTCTTCATTCTTAGGGGAAGGCAAGAGGGAGAGTCAGAATCAGCATCAGCATGTTGTTGTTGTTGTTATGTGCCGTCGAGTCGGCCCCGACTCATAGCGACCCCTCCTTGGGTTTCCGAGGCAGTATCACTACGGAAGTAGGATTGCCCAACCTTCCTTCCGAGGAGTGGCTGGTGGGTTTGAACAGCCAGCCATCTGGTTAGCAGGCAAGTGTTTTAGCCACTATGCTACCAGAGCTCCCCAGCATCAGCATACTATATGGTAAATAGTACGTAGGCATCCTACAGGAAGAATGATGGAGGGAATGGGCCACATTGAAGGTCAAAGAAAAATTTACATCCTTCACAAATACCTTAAGCAAAAAACCAAACCCATTGCCATTCAGTCAGATCCGACTCATAGTGACCCCTCCTTGGGTTTCTGAGGCAGTATCACTATGGAAGCAGATTGCCCAATCTTTCTTCCAACGACTGGCTGGTGGGTTTGAACTGCCAGCCTTCTGATTAGCTGTCAAATGCCTTAGGCACTACACCACCAGAGGTCCTTCACAAATGTCTTACTCCTGCTTATTCCTAGGTTCTGATACCTATATTTCTCTTGCTTTTAGCTGCCCAAATTCTGTTGAAGAACTTTTTGTTATCTTCTGTTTTGATTCTTTAGTGCTTCTCTAGCAGAAAATACTACAAATGGATGACTTTGACAAACAAGGATTTATTCTCTTACAGTTTAGGAGGCTAGAAATCTGAGTTCAAAGTGCCAGCTCTAGGGGCTGAGTGAAGGCCCCTAAACCTTGGGCTTCATCTCTGCCTCTTCCTCCCAGTCCACTGGAGCCAGAGACTTCTCTTAACTCAGGCAACTGCTAGCTGGTGAGGCTGACAAACCCAAGGTCAACAAGTAAAAAGGCACAATCTCAAAATTATCAAGCAACACTAGTTCAAGCAGGCTCCTAGTTCAAGCACTAGTTAAGCAGGCTCCTAGTTCAAGGCCAAAAATAGTCTCGAGATTGGCAGACAACATGGCAGGCCACTGAGATGAAGACTTGCCCAAATGCAGTATTCAGATGTGCCAAAAAGCTCAGAAACCTTCCTCAGTATACTGGAAGCAGACCACATCTTTAACGCAGCTACTCAGCTGCTCACAGTAGATTCCACCATGGAATTGATTACCAGTCTCATCATGATTACCTTCTTTGACTAAAAATTTGTATTTACTGTTTCTTATAAAACTAGTTCCCATTTCTGAGCTATTTTTTCAAAGAAGCTCATCTCCTCCTTAACTCTTCCCAATTTAATTGATACAGTTCCTAATCAATTATATAGTGTAGACATCTATACTACTCCACACACACACACTGAGAGTACGTACATTGTGGAACTAAAATGCAAAAATAAAACTTGTGTGTGTCTAACTAAATAACTGCTGTTATTCTTCTATCTCGATTAATGATTTATTTACTTATTTCAGAGATATCATCATTTGAATTGTTGTAACATTCTCTTTTTTCTTCTTCTTTTTTCTTTTTTTTTTAACATAACAACTTCCCCATTTACAACTCAGGGACAATGATGACATTTTTCACTGTAACATTCTCTTTAGACTAAATGTTATTAGTTGTCATCAAGTCCATTCCAACTCATGGCAACCTCGTGTGCACAGTAGAACTGTTCCACAGGATTTGTTGTTGTTATGGAGCATTGTCTTGGTCCACTACTGCTGCTGTAACAGAAATACCACAAGTAGATGGCTTTAACAAACAGGAATTTATTCTATGACAATTTAGGAGGCTAGAAGTCCAAATTCCAAGTGCTGGCTTTAGGAACTACGTGAAGGCCCCTTGACCTTGGGCTTCAGCTCTGCCTCTTGCTCCCAGCTCACTGGAGCTAGAGGCTTCTTGTAACTCATGCAGGTACTGCCTACTGAAGCTGAAAAACCCAAGGTCAACAAGTAAAATGGCACAATCCCAAGATCAACAGGCATACAGCAGGCCACTGGTTCAAGTCCAGGAACAACTCCAATATCAGCAAACAACACAGTAGGCCAGTGGATAAAGACTTGGCCAAATGCAGGATCCAAATGCATCAAAAAGCTCAAGACCTTCCTCACAGCTTGTCTTTATATACTGGAAGCAGGACACACTCCAATGGCAACTACCTAGCTGCCCAAAGCAGATTCCACCATAAAGATGATTATAATCTCATTATGGGGAATAACTATATCCAGCTGCACATCCATTCAAAACCACGGCCCAGACAAGTTGACACACAACCTTAACTACCATAAGGATATACACAGCAAAACATACATCAATTCAATACTTTCTACATGTACAATGCAGTAACACTGATTACATTATGCAAGTTGTGCAACCATTCTCATTCTCCTTTTTTGAGTTGTTTTTCCTTCATTAACATAAACTCACTGCCTCTCTAAAGTTCATATCTAATCTTCAAATTTCTGTTGTCAATTTGATCCCATATAGTTCTTAAAAGTGGATAATGCTCCATAAGGTTTTTAACTGCAATGATGCTTCAGAAGCAGATCACCAGGCCCCATCTTCTAAGATGCCTTTGAATGGATTTGACTTCAAAGCTTTTCGCTAGTAGTCAAGCACTTAACTATTTGCACCACCCAAGGCTGCCTTTAGACTAGAAGTTCTAACAACCACAAAATGAAATGTCAAAGAATAAAACAGGCTGCTATGAAGAAGGAAAAGAAAATAATTTAATTGGGGATGACTGAGAAACACAGGGTTAAAAAAATGAAAGTATCATGTGTTCCAACATTCTGAGGAAGAGATGAGCTTTTATACAGAAAAAAAGAAGGGAGTATATGACCATAGTATTGGTTTGGAATTACATATAGCCATAAGATAATGTTGATGTTGTTGTTAGGTGCCGTCAAGTCTTTTCCGACTCATGATGACCTTATGTACAACAGAATGAAACACTGACTGGTCTTGTACCAGCCTCACAATACTTGCTATACTTGAGTCCATTGTTGCAGCCACTGTGTCAGTCCATCTCACTGACAGCCTTCCCCTTTTTCATCGACCCTCCACTTCACCAAGCATGACATCCTTCTGCAGGGAATGGTCCTTTCTGAAAATATGACCAAAGCAGATCAGACAAAGTCTGGCCATTCTTGTTTCCAAGGAGCATTCCAGCTGCACTTCTTCCAAGACAGATTTGTTCATTCTTTTGGCAGTCCATGGTACTTTCAGTATTCTTTGCCAACACCACAACTCAAAAACATCAACTCTTCTTTGGTTTTCCTTATTCCTTGTCCAGTCCTCACATGCATATGAGGTAATTGAAAATACCATGGCTTGGGGTAGTCACACCTTAGTCTTCAAGGAGACATCTTTGCTCTTCAGCACTTGAAAGAGGTCTTTTGAAGCAGATTGCCCAGTGCAATACATCATCTGATGTCTTGACTGCTGCTTCCATTGGTGTTGATTGTAGAACCAAGTAATATGAGATCTTGACAACTTCAATCTTTTCTCCATTTATCGTGATACTGCTTATTGGCCCAATTGTGAGGATTTTCTTTTTCTTTATGTTGAGATGTAATCCATACTGCAGACTGTAGTCTTTAATCTTCATTAGTAAGTGCTTCAAGTCATCCTCACTTTCAACAAGCAAAGTTGTGTCCTCTACATATTGCAGGTTGTTAATGAGTCTTCCACCAATCTTGATTCCATGTTCTTCTTCATACAGTCAGTTTCTCAGATTATGCACTCAGTCTACAGATTGAATAAGTATGGTGAAAGGATACATTCCTGACACAGTCCCTTCCTAATTTTAAACCATGAAGTATCCCCTTGTTCTGTTTAAATGACAGCCACCTGGTCTATGTACAGTTTCCTCATGAGCACTATTAAGTGTTCTGGAACTCCCATTCTTCTCAATGCCAGCCATAATTTGTTATGACAGTTTGTAGCATACTTGAGGGCTTTCTAGGAATGAAAGGCACATTTAATTAGTATGGTTCCACCACTCATCTATAAGGAACAGACCATCAATTGCTCATATACAAGTTGAAGTTGAAGCTGAAGACAATTGAAACAAGTCTATGGGAGCCAAAGTACAACCTTGAATATATCCCACCTGAATCTAGAGACCGTCTAAAGAACTGCTTTGGTACATTGAACACCAGTGACTGAAGACTAGATGAATTGTGAGATGATATCAAGAACATCATCCATGAAGAAAGCAAAAGGTCATCAAAAAGACAGGAAGGAAAGAAAAGACCAAAAGGGATGTCAGAAGAGACTCTGGAACTTGCTCTTGAACACAGAATAGCTAGAAAGAATGGAAGAAATGAAGAGATAAAGGAGCAGAACAGAAGATTCCAACTGGGCAGTTCAAGAAGACAAATTAAAGTATTATAATGAAATGCTCAAAGACCTGGAGTTAGAAAATCAAAAGGACAGAACATGCTTGGTATTTCTCAAGCTGAAAGAACTGAAGAAAAAATGCAAGATTCTAGTTGTAATAGTGAAGGATTCTTTAGGCAAAATATTGAACAATGTAGGAAGCTTTAAAAGAAGATGGAAGAAATACACAGTCACTGTGCAAAAAAAAAAAAAGGTCAATGTTCAACCATTTCAGGAGGTAACAAATGATGAAGAAGAGTTGGCACCAAAGAAAGAAGTCCAAGCTGCACTGAAGGACTTGGTGAAAAATAAGAGTCCAAGAACTGACAAAATACCCACTGAAATGTTGCAACAAATGATGGAAGCACTTTCTTGTTTATTCCAAAAAATTTGGAAGACAGCTACTCCTTCTAAATCAATAACCAAAATATGGTCTCCACAATTAAATATGGATATTATTTCATCCATACTCAGTAGAAAGGCTTGAGCAGATACAGGTTTTATTTTTCTTGGGTAAAATAAATTTGGACATAAGCATTCTTACTTTCTCACGCGTTTCTCTTGTAGCCTGCCCACAGAATGTTATGGAAGAATATTGCAATCTTGCTGACAGGGACTCACTGCTATGCTATTCTTATCAGATGGATTTCATCCCCTTCTCACATCATTGTGACAAGATGGCAGCTCCAGCTGCACCAATGCAATCTTTTTTCAGTCAGGAAAAAGAAGAAGAGCACAAGGCAAAAGCAGAAATTGAACAAGCTGACTTACCTTCCTCAATTTAAAGGTTTTTCCCCAATGTCCTTCCCAGTGAAATCACATCTCATTAGCTAAGACTGTGACACAGCCAACCAACCCCAGTTGCAAGATAGGTTGAAAAATACAATTGTGGTTGTTAAATTTGGCAGATGAAAGCCCTGGATAAAATGGAAATTGCTTTACTAAAAAAAGAGGAAAGAATGGATATTGGGTAAACAAATTGCATACAGTGTTACAAAGGAAGAAAGAAGAGAATTCACAAGGAAGTGTAGGATAGAGGATTAGGAAGAAAAATTATGGATAAACATATGAAAAAAATTTCATCCTCACCAGTTATTATGAATTAAATTGTGTTCCTCTCCCTCAAAAATATGTTTTGTAAATCCTGTACCCCTATATCAGGAATTCTGGTAGCATAGGGCTTAAGTCACTTGACTCCTAATCAGAAGGCTGGTGATTCAAATCCACCAGCACTCCTCGGAAGGAAGATGGGTCAATCTACTTCCGTAGTGATACTGCCTCAGAAACGCAAGGAGGGGTTGCTATGAGTCAGGTCCGACTTGACGTCACATAACAATAACAACAACAACATATCCCTATATCAGTGAATGTAATCCCATTTGGGATATGACTTTCTTTTGTATCCTAATATAGCATACAGTTGTGGGGTGTGTTTTAAACCAAATCAGATATCAAAAGAGCAGATAAGGCACAGAGAAGCAAGCACAAATGGAGACCAATTGATGCCACGAGAGATCACCAAGGAGCTAAGGTAGAGAAGCTGAAAAAAGGCAAGGATTTGCCCCCTAGGGCAGACAGAAAGAGCTTATGCCTAGATCCAGTGCACTGAGTTGGGACTTCTAGCCTCTTAAACTGTGAGAAAATTAATTTCCCTTTGTTAAAGCCACCCACTTGTGGTATTTCTGTTATAGCAGCACTAAGAAACAAAGATGCCGGTAATCAAATAAACATAAATTAATGTATTATTTTTTTTCACTGAAGCAAATGTTAATTTAAAAAAAAAAAGCTTTTATTGTTATAGTTGAAAGAGATACAAGAAAACAAATGTTCTCATAGTCTACTTTTCTGGAAGACAACTTAGCAATATCTTCAAACACCTTACAAATTTTGTTTGTACTACTAAGAAGAAAGTCATAGGCAAGTGCTAAGATGGAGTTACAATCATATTCACTGGAGCATTGTTTTTACTACAGAAATATTAGAAACAACTGACATGTTCAAAGTTAGAAGACTGGGTAAGAATAGTGAGGTGTAACTATGAAGTAGGATTTTGTACAATCATATAAATACTGATATGATAGGGAATGCTGTTATGAAATGTGACAAGTCTATCAAGGGTATGTGAGTAGCAGTTAACAGAGGTTATTTTTTATTCACTCCAGAATAGTGAGCTTTAGCATCCTCAACATTTTATTTCAAAAGCTTGGCTGAAATAATTCCACCTAAAAGCTGAGAAAACAGACAGCTATCCTTCCCCAAAGAAACTCTCAGTAAAGTACATATTGATTGCTCGGCCATTTTCTCATGTACTGTATAAAACAGTTTCCAAAATCTATGCCAAGAGAAATACAGTTATCTTGCAATAAAGGATCTTTATTCTGTAAACCAGTTAAACATTGCAGACATTTACCCAAAATAATTTTAGTTAAGCTGAAAAAAGTAGTCCTTCTTTCTAACAGAATACAAAAAGCAATTTTTGTTCAGGTCTTTTCTAACTGAATATAATAAAACTATATTAGATGCAAATAAAAGAATGGCCATCTTTCTGTTCACTGGTTGGGAGAGTGGACAACATACAATTAGCTCATCTACAAATAATATATAAGAGGTTAAGAAGCAACTGAAAGAGGAATATTTCCAAAGTACATTGTGTTAACCAACTGAAAATGCTTAAATGTTCTATCCCAAACCCTCTCTAACTGACTCTCAGACCACGAAAACTCAGTTCTAAACTAGTACTTAGTCCAAAGACAGTTCAATAAATCTACAAGTTTCAAGTGTTATTTTTAATGTTTTTTTTTTTTTTTTTATAAGGAAATAATGAATGTAAGGGTGGCGTATGGTGGAATAAACAAAACTCATGGCCGTTCAGTCTATTCTAACTCAAGGTGATACCATTACAGAGCAGAACTGTCTAAAGGGTTTTCTTGTCTGTAATCTGTATGAAAGTAGATTGCCAGACTTTTTTTCTGCAATCCTGATGATTGGGTTCAAACAACTAACTTTTCAGTTAGTAGCTGAAAGCAAACCATTTACACCACCCAGAAAAAGCTATGGGTAAAGAATGTGCTCTTTTTATCATCTCACCCCAGCATTAATACAAAAAAAAAAAGAAAAGAAAAACCAAACTGATTGCCATCAAGTCAATTCTGACTCATAGAGACCCTACAGGACAGAGCAGAACTGTCCAGAAGTTTTCCAAGGCTACAAATCTTTAAGGAAGTAGACCACTTCATCTTTTTCTCAGGCAGCTGCTGGTGGGTTGGAACTGCTTACATTTTGATAAGCAACCCAATGCTTTAACCACTGTGCCATCAGAGCTCCTTCTAGCACTAATCAAACCAAACAAAACTCACTGCCGTCAAGTCAGATCAGACTCACAGCAACCCCTCCTTGGGTTTCCGAGGCAGTATCACTACAGTAGTGATAGTAGATTGTCCAATTTTCCTTCTGAGAAGTGGCTGGTGGGTTTGAACCTCCAGCCTTCTGGTTAGCAATCAAATGTCTTAGGCACTGTACCACCAGAGCTCCCTCTGGCACTAATAGCAAAGTTCAAAAAAACAGAAAACAACAAATGCTGGCAAGGGTGTGAAGAGACTAGAACCCTCCACATACACTGCTAGTGGGACTATAAAATGGTGCAAGCACAGTGGAAAATAGTATGGCATGTCCTTAAAAAAAAAAAACTGGAAGTAGTAATACCATACAATCAAGAAATCCCACTCCTAGGTATATATTCTAGAGAAACAAGAGCCAAGACACGAAGAGATATATGCAAACCCACGTTTACTGCAGAACTATTCACAGTAGCAAAAAGATGGAAACAATGCTCTTCACTGGAGGAACGGGTCAACAAACTATGGTACATACACCAATGGAATACACCCTTAAAGAACAATGATGAATCTGTAAAACATAACATGGGTGAAATTAGATGCCATTATGTTGAATGAAGTTAGTCAATCACAAGAGTACAAATATTTTGTAACATTAATGTAAAAAGTCGAGAAAAAGTTTTCACAAAAAAAGAAATATTCTTTGGTAGTTACGACAGGTGGGTGGAGAAGGGAGGGTAAACCACTGACTAGAGAGTTGTTGTTGTTGTTATGTGCTGTCAAGTCGGAGCCAACTCATAGAGACCCCTCCTTGGGTTTCTGAGGCAGTATCACTACAGAAGTATATTGCCCCATTTTCCTTCCAAGGAGTGGCTGGTGGGTTTGAACTGCCAGCCTTCTGGTTAGCAGTCAAGTGCCTTAGGCATTAAGCTACCAGAGCTCCTGACTAGAGAGTAGACATATTAGAAAAAAAAGAAAAAAGAAAAAAAGAACATACTCTTTTGTAAGATGTTGCTTTAGGATATCTAGCTAATAATAGATGTAATACTTCTTTATCTACAATGATATTTGGGCATGGAACAATGTGAATGAAATGATAACAAATAATAGGTATATAATTATAAGGAAGTTCTGGTAGCATAGTGCCTAAGGCATTTGACTGCTAACCAGAAGGCTGGTGGTTCAAACCCACCAACCACTTCTTGGAAGGAAGCCTAGGCAATCTACTTCCATAGAGATATCTCCTCGGAAACCCAAGGAGGGATCACTATGAGTCAAAATTGACTTGAAGGCAGTGAGTTTTGGAATTGTTATAAGCAGAGGGCTTTCCTTTGTTGTTTAGACGGTCAATTTCCTCAGAGCAGGGATCTTCTTTCATTGTTCTTGATTGTTATTTTTCTCTAGCATGTATCAAAGTGCCTGACCCTTGATATTCTCAATAACCTGTATTTAATTCTATTGAAAAGTGAGACATTTCATTCTGGTCCATCCATTTAGGGACATAAATTACAGAATTAATAAAATTGTCCCTTTCAAATTATTCTTTAAAAGCTTGACTGATATATTAGGATTGCAGAAAACAGACAGAGGAGAGATTTTAAGAAAATTTAATGTAGGATGATCTGCAGAGGTTTCACAGGGTAAAGGAACTACCAAAGTGGAGGCATCCCAAGAATATGATCACTGGGAAGTCCCTACTATCCCTAATCTGAAGAAAACTGTTACAAAATCAGTGAGCCACCACTATGAAGTAGGAGCTGCCCATGCATGAATGGATGGAAATACTACCAGAACCATAGCCTGGTGTTGTTGTTGTTGTTCTTTGCCGTCGAGTCGGCTCCGACTCATAGCGACCCCTCCTTGGGTTTCTGAGGCAGTATCACTACGGAAGTAGGATTGCCCAACCTTCCTTCTGAGGAGTGACTGGTGGGTTTGAACCGCCAGCCTTCTGGTGAGCAGTCAAGTGCCATAGGCACTATAGCCTGGTAGGGGACAAAAAAGTAAATACCCTAACCTTTCTTTCTTTCCACCTTCTCAACTCTTGTTGGCAGTGGTGTCTTTAAGGGAGTGTAAAGGGTGCAGACCACACCAGGAACACTTTTAGGAGAGTGAAACCTAAATGGCTATCCATAAAGTTTTTGTGCAGAGACATATTATTTTTTATTAAAATATCTCAGCAATGTTTTTGTTTTGTTTTTAATTTCTTGTGATTTGGGGGCAAATTTACAAAGCAGATTTGTTTTATTCTCAACAGTTTATGTACATTTGGTTTGATGGCCACGATTACAAATGCCAACCATAAAAAGCTCATTCTATCTCCTCCCTGTGACTACCCCTTCCCTGTGTCCTTCTTAACTATGCGTTCCTGTCTGTCCAGCTTTCTCTCTATGCAAATGCTGCCCTTCTGATGTCTCATAGTTGATTGTTCTAAGGTATGCATCTCCCTAGGGTAGATAGGTACATCTCCTCGGGGTAGGTGTTCTGCTTGTAGGCCTTTCTACTGTTAGGCTGAGAGATAATCAGTGGAATTGAGTCCCTTTCCAGGCCTGAAGGACAACCCAGGGCCATAGTCTCGGGCATTCCACCAATCTCTTTCCTATGAGTAATTCTGGTCATTTTTGTGTTTTTGAACTTTGTTCCACATTTTTCCTCACACCCTATCCAAGATCTCTAATTCTGATTGTTTTCCAAGTGGTTGGCATTGATAACTTGACACCATCTAGTTCTTTTGGTCTCAGGGTCATGAAGACTGAGTTTCCCGTGGTCCATCATACCCTTGCACTAATTATTTCCATATGACTTTGATTTTCTTCACTCTTCTTTGCTCCAGAAAAGGGGAAACTAATAGCTGCATCTTAGATGGCCACCAGAAAGCTTTTAAGATCCCAGTTACTACTCACTAAAGTAAGATGTAGAATAAGATTTTTATGTACTATGTTGTTCCAATTGAGCTTGATGTCCTCCGAGACCATGGTCCCAAACCTACAGGCCTAGTGACTCATTCCCTTAAGGTGCTTGGTTGTCACTGAGAAGCTACTCCAACCTCATCCCCTGTTACTTCTATAATGTATATAGATATTTTGCACATTTCATTATAGTAATTGGTTTTGTCTGCTCGAGCTACTCTTTGAAATCTTCTGTTCAGCTCCTTTATCTTGTCATTTCTTCCATTT
>NW_006921735.1:7019626-7021380 GCF_000298275.1 Orycteropus afer afer
TATCAATCTTTATGCATTCCATTTCATTTTTGACAACTTCCAATTTTCCTAGATTCATACTTCATACATTCCATGTTCTGATGATTAATGGATGTCTGCAGCTGTTTCTCTTCAATTTGAGTGGTGCCACATCAACAAATGGAGGTCTCGAAAGCTTTACCTTATCCATAGGAGTAGGGCTGTGTTTACTCAGATGATGCAGCTCTTTCCCAGTCCTATTTTGAGAGCCTTCTGACCTAACCAGACTATTCATAAAGTTGCATGGTAATGTATCAAACAGTGTTTCTTTGCTATTCATAAGGTTTTCCCTGGCCAATTCTTTGACAAGTGGATGGCCTCTTCCTTCTTCCTAGTCTGTCTCAATCTGTAAACTGGGTTGATACCTGTGCACTATGTTCATCCTGCTGGGTTTGAAACACCAGTGGCTCAGCGTCAAAACTCACATCAACATGTCACCATGATAGGACAAACCGACAGACAAGTTTGTCTCCCTGTTAGAAACCTCTCCTACCACCCTTACCTGGGTCCCTGAGGCTGACACCACCTCTGTCTGGGGTCCTGGGCCTTTTAATTCCCTTTCTCCTGCTCTCCCACCCTGCTGCTTTGGGTATGCCTGAGTTCCCTCTCCTCACCTGGATCCCTGTGGCTGACACGGTGGCTGCGATGATGGGCTCATGTATAGCAGGGATCATGGAGCTGGCGCAGGATCTGGCAGTGTTTTGTTCTGCTGTGCATGGGGTCGCTATGAGTCGGAAATGAGTCAACGGCACCTAACAACAACAACAATATAGATATTTTTATAGCACAAACACACATGTAAGAGTATCATCAGCCAAATCTATATATGATCATTCCAGTTCACCTACCCATACCTGATCTTCTCACCTGTCCATGCATTTACCCATAAACTAGTGTTTGTCGTTACTGATAATGAAGTATTGTGTATGTAATAGTGTTTGCCTTTGTTGTCTATATCTTTTTGCACATTTCTGTGTCCTCCTTTTCCTTATTGTTATTGTGCTGGTCACACACTTTTATTATATTGCCTTTCCCTTCACCCAAATCAACACTTGACTCTCACTAGTCAGAAAATTTCCCTCCTCTTTCCTCCTATCCCTGATAACCAACAAAGTAAATTTTCTTCCCTGTATAAACATTTCCTTCATCAGCAATGTTTTTTGTTTGTTGGTTCGTTGCTTTTTAAGGATTCTTTATGGTCTTGTATGGGAAGACGTCCATGGGGTGGGGTGACACCATGAGTTACCACACTGGGTGACACTCAACTTTATTGATACCACTAACTTGTCAGAGCCTTCCACTGGCCAATCTGACTATAAGCCAAAGATCAATGGCACAATGTAGACTACCTGGTATAATAGTTAGGGGTCAGACTCTTTGTCACAAAGCAGTAAAGCAGAGTGGAAAAGGTTAGAGAATTGGTTGCTTTGGGAAAAGTGACAGGAAATAGAGAATGACCAGGATGGGGAATAGGGGTGTGGATAGTCTTTCTTGCAGTGTGTTATTCAGAGTGTGAGGGAGCATTAATGAGATCCACTCAGAAGGAATGAACAGACAACCTGGATTGTAGATATGGGAGAAATGAGCCACTCAGTGTCAACTGAGGTCTAGTTTTTTTTAAAAAAAACATTATTTACCAACACCATGTCTTTACTAACCACTTCACTCTTCCTCATTTGAAAAAGAATTGCCAAATTCAGGTTCTCCATGTGGTTTCATTCTTAAAAAAAAAAAAA
>NW_006921735.1:7022123-7022828 GCF_000298275.1 Orycteropus afer afer
ATAATTAATTATTCTATAACACTCATCACATTTTAAGTGCTCAGTAGTCACATGTGGCTTTGGCTATAGTATTGGAGAGTGCAGATATATAAAGTTCTGTTGAACTGCATTCAGTTGGAGAAGGTGCCATATATGGAGAAATAATTGAAAGTAAATTAGTAATAGAGGCTAGATGTATTACATTTTGAATAAATTGCATTGTGTTAATGTATCAGGTAAGATATTTTTGGTACAAGAAACAGATAATCCAACTTAAATTGGCTTTTAACAACAAATGAAACTTATTAACCAATGTATCTGTAAGTCTAGAATAGCCTGGGCTTTTCAGGTATAGTTCTCTCTAGAATTTCATTCCTGTTTTCTTTCTTTCCTTCAAATAATATTTTATGGTATTTTCAGTCCACATAGAAAAACAGGTTTGCATTCAACAATTTCTACACATATTGTTCAGTGATATTGGTTACATTCTTCACATCTTATCAACATATTCATTATTTGCATATTAGTTGTTCTGTTCCCTGACTAGTTCTTATAATTGTTATATGTTGTATTTTTGTTTTTGCTTTCATTTTTAAGCTACAAGGTCTTCCTAGGAAAATCAGGCTATAAGATAGTAGACCATATTTGTTGAAATATTCTTTATTTTTTTTTCCATATCCTTTTTTTTTTTTAATTTTTATTTTGATTTGGGTGAAGATTTACAGA
>NW_006921735.1:7031023-7041163 GCF_000298275.1 Orycteropus afer afer
AAATTCTTCCACTAGTTGGAGTTTAGTCCAATTCTGTATCCTTCCCTTCAAGGCTCAGGGGTCCAAGATTATCTTCTGTGTCTGTGTTAATTGGTTTGCCTTTTCTTTGTTGAAGAGGGTCTTTGCAATCCTTCTGCCTAGTCTGCCATGTTGCCGGAAGCCTCTGAAATATTCTTATTAGTTAGGTAAAATCAGTTTTAAGTTATTTTCAGTATTCTGTTCAAATAAAAGAAATGAAGCCTCTGCTTCTAGGTGCCTAAGCCAAGGATGACAGGAATGTCAAAAGGGCACAGGAATCTCCTTAAAGGGGCTCCCATGGGCAAAGCTTGGAACAATTTGAGTTTAAAAATAAATAATGATTGTAGCAGATTGTAGCCCCTGGAGTAAAACAGGAATCTATGAGTCCATGCTAACATAAATGAATAAACAAATAAATGGGGAAGAAGAGTAAATTCCATCCCACAAGAGAACACCAATTAATAAATCAAGAAGGAATGATGGAATTAGAAAATCACCAGTTGGCATTGCCTGGTACAACCACTGTGATAACTAGAGACAGCAGATAGAAGGGATTATTCTCCCCTCTTCTTTGGTAAGATTCATTTTTCTTCATGCACTACATGCACTTTATTTATCATTCTGACTATTTTCTTGTTAGTACAATCTATTTTCTCACCATCTATGGTCATTGTTCCATCCCCAAATTTGACCTCCTTCTCATTTCATTAAGTGGGATTTGCCCATCTAAGCTATACTACCTTACACTCTCAGTCCCCTTGCCACTTACATAATGTGTCTGTCCTGTCCTTCTTTTCTCCTCACACACACTCCAAATCTAGAGTCTTCATACAAGGGAAAAACACATTAACTGCTGCTTCATATTATGGGGATAATGGATGTAGTAATTTTCTCTTCTTTTTCTTTAACTGCCCCTCATACTCTTCCCATTTAATCAGAAATGTGTATTTTGTCAGATATTTGCAGTACTGCCTACTCTTCAGTGTTCTTCCAGTCTTATTCATAGATGAAATAGTAAAAAAAAAAAAAAAAAAAAACAAAGTCATGTAATATCCTATCCTTCACATAGACTGTGTTCTGTACCTACTAAAGGATGAAGAGTGAATATAGAGAGGCAAACAGTTTATCCAGCATAGTTAATTTCCATCTCTTCATCTTTCATCTCATTGATACCCTCTATTACCCTTCACCTCAGGAATTATTATTTTGATTAGCAGCTAGATGAAGAAGCATCAGGCAAATAGTCCAATGATACAGATTATAACCTGATTTTGTAGCACAAGTTTTGGGACTTTAAGGTAAGGAATTTAACCATTTGGGTCATAGTTTCTTCACTGAAAATAAATAAATAAAAAGAAGAAAAAGATCTAATAGCTTCTTAGATTCTTTTTATATTTGAGTCTAAGGATCTATGGTTTCAATTTTAAATATTAGAATGTTCATGACACAGTCCTTAAAGTTCTTCTCCACTGAGACCACTAAGTTGTCTCATGAGGTCCCTTCACTTCATATTACCAACATACTGATAACTCTAAAATTTATATATCCAGCTTCAACCTCCCCTTTCCCTCCACCATGAGCTCTCCATCTCATTGCCCACTTGGTATCTTTTCCTGGTTGTCAAATAGGCCTCACAAATTTAACATCTAGAAGATAATTCTTCATCTCTGCTTCCTGCTCCTCCTCTGGTCTTCCTCAACTTGGGAAATGGTTACCTACTTACTCAGACCAAAAACTTAGCAAACTTGATTGATTTCTTTCACTTTCTGCATCCAATCCAACAGTGAGTTCTGTTGGCTTTTCCTTCAAAAATGTAGCCAAAATCAGACTACTTCTCACCACTTTACCACAGCTTTACCAGGTTGCCGTTATCTTTCCCCTCAATTGTTGCCATAGTCTTTCTTGTCCCCCTTCTTTGTAGTCTACAAAGAGCTGTCAAGTCATTTTATAAAATTTAAAGTCAGGCATATTACTCTTTTATTTTAAATCTTCCAATGACATCTCAATAAAACTAGAAAAATAATACAAAATCCTTACCATGACCTAAAGGCTTCACCTAACCTACTTGTCTAACTCTCACATTTGATCTTTTATTCACTCAGCAACAGTCCTTCCAACTGTCTGTATATGTTTCATATATATAGGGAAGAGATGATCTAGCTGTTTACTAAATTTAGATTCTCTTCTGCTTGAATACACCACTAGATTATATAGCCCCATCTTCTTTGCAATTAAGAGTAAAATATGATTGAATTCTTGTGAATGGGATAAGAAAAATAAATAAAATATTTCATTTCCAGACCTAACCCATAAAAATTTCCCACATGGTTCATTTCCCTCACTTGCCATTGGGATGTCAATGATCTGGCAAAGGACTTGGAGACTCTAGAGAGTAATAGAGCTGCCAGATGGGAGGATCCTAGATCTTTGATGCAATAGGTGGGAGCATATTCACCATACCCCCACTAAACTCTTATATGAGCAAAAATAAAATCTCTTGAAAGAAGCCACTGAGACTCACTGATGGGAGGGGATGTATTAAAGCAGTCAGCCTTCCTGAACAAAAGCCCATACCAAGCTCCTTCCCAACTCACTCTCTTCTTCTTGAAACCTTGTTTCTGTATTCATATGGCATACTTCATTAGCTCTTTGCATAAATAGCTCCTTCTCCAAGAGGCCTTCTCTGACTACTCATAGCTCCACTTTCCCTTACCTGACACTGTTATTCTTCAAAGTGCTTATCATCATCTAATGGTATGTTATATATTTGATTAATTAATATTTGTGTATTGCATATATCTCACACTAGGATATAAGATTCATGAGGGCAGTGCTGGCTGTTGCTTTTTATTCACTGTTGTGCTACACCAGTGTCTAGTACATAGTAAAAGCTCAATCAGTATTTGAATTAATGAATGAATTTTAGCTGCCTGGTGCTGTTTCTGCTGCCGCAGTCACCACAAATCCAATTTCCTTTCACACTTCTCATTTTCAGTTGGATAGCAGCACCTGTCTCTTCACTCTCCATCAATTAAGCTTTCACTTCCATTATCTTAAACAGCTTCAAATGAGCCAGCACACCTCCTGAAAGGTGATATACTGTCATGGCCTCAAAAGTTGAAAGAGGTGAAAAATCAAAAAATTAACTCCACAATGAGGATCTAATGAGGATCTAAATCAGTCCTGGAGCCTGACTGTGAGAGGCAAAAACACATCAGTCTTTGGGTATCTAAACTGAGACTGACCCCTCATGATGTTGCTTCCCAGACCCTACTTTCAGGCAGGACTTTCCAGGCCACTGGAATTTCCGATCTTCCATTTTCTGTGGCCTGTCAGCAGACTCCTGTCCTAAGCATCTTTGGAAAAATAGTTGGTATGGTTTGAAGTCAGTCTTAATTCAAAGCCATAGTCTAAAATCATCAGATGCTACCTTCAAGGCAAGGTCATATTTATATATATATTTGTATATTTATATAAATAAGGTCATATTTATTAATTCAGCACTATTTACTGCATTCCTTCTACGTGCAGCATTATGCTCAAAAACCCAAACCCACTCCCTTTGAGTTGATTCTGACTCATAGCAACCTCCATTGGGTTTCTGAGGTGGTAACTCTCTACAGAAGTAGATTGTCCCATCTTCCTTCCGTGGAGCAGCTTGTGAGTTTGAACCGACAATCTTCTGATTAACAGTCAAATGCCTAAGGCACTGCACCACCAGAGCTCCTTACCTAAGTGTTGAAAAAACAGCTATAAAAAAGATAGGCATATAGGGTGCTATCTTAGAGACTTTATATTCCAGTAAGAAAGACAAACATAACTTCACATTTCCTTTGTTACAACGATGATAAACTCTCCAAAGGAGAAGCACCTTTTCTCTGATGGTTCACATCAGTCCTGTCTTAGTTATCTAGTGCTATTGTTGTTGTTGTTATGTGCTGTCGAGTCGGACCTGACTCATAGTGACCCCTCCTTGGGTTTCCAAGGCAGTAACACTACGGAAGTAGATTGCCCCATCTTCCTTCCAAGGAGTGGGTGGTGGGTTTGAACCACCAGCCTTCTGGTTAGCAGTCAAGTGCCTTAGGCACTATGCTACCAGAGGTGGGTGGCTTTACCAAATAGAATTCAATTTCTCATAGTTAGGAGTCTGAAGTCTGAATCTAGGGTGCTGGCTCTAGGGAAAGGCATTCTTTCACTGTTGCCTGGGGGGCAAGTTGGGGAGAGGGTTTTTTTTTATTTTTTATTTTTTTTTTACATTGTGTTTTGGGTGCAAATTTAGAGAGAACTTGTTTTACATTCAACATTTCCTGTACATTTGGTTTCACTCCCTAATTACCATCCCCAACCCTAACCCACTCTCCTCCTCTCTCTTCCCAGTAACCCCCTACCCCATGCCCTTCATAGTTATGCACTCCTGTGTGTCCTGCACTTCCTCCATGTGAATGTTGCCCCTCTGGTGCTTCATGGCTGATTGCTCCAAGGGATGTACTTTTGTAGAATATGTGGGTGAGTCACCCTGGGTTGAGTGGTCTGTGTGAATGTCTTATTTACTATTGGCTGAGAGCCAGCCCTTGGGAGTGAGTTTTATTCCAGGCCTGAAGTATATCCCAGGGCCATAGTATTGGGGATCCCACCAGACTCCTTCCAACCAGTAATTCTGGTCATTGTTGTGTTTTTGGATTTTGTTCCATGTTTTTCCTCTCACTTACCCAGGATCGGGGAGAAGGTTCTTATCTGTTCTCAGCATCTGCAGGCCCAGAGTTCCTTGCCGCCTTGGTGATCTTCATAAGGCATGGAATCTACCTTCTCCCATCTCAGCATTTCTTCTTCCTTGCTTAATCCACTCCTTTTATATGTCAAATGAGATTGGCTTAAAATATACCTTTACCTGATATGGTCTCTTAACATAACAAAGAAAACACATCCCCAAATGAGATTATAACCATAGGTTTAGGTGTTAAGAGTGACAACACATATTTTGGGGGAACACAATTCAAACCATAACAAGCCCTTAGTCTTCTGACAATATGACCAAAGTAGGTGAGACAACATCTGGCTATTCTCACTTCCAGGGAGCATTTCAACTGTACTTCTTCCAGGACAGATTTGTTTGTTCTCTTGGCAGTCCATGGTACTTTCAGTACTCTTCACCAACACCACAACTCAAAGGCATCAACTCTTCTTCTGTTTTCCTTGTTCATTGTCCAACTGTCACAAGCATATGAGGTTATTGAAAATACCATGGCTTGGGTTAGGCAGACCTTAGTCTTCAAGGAGATGTCTTTGCTCTTCAGCACTTGAAAGAGGTCTTTTGCAGCAGATTTGTCCAGCGCAATACATTGCCTGATGTCTTGACTGCTGCTTCCACTGGTGGTGATTGTGGAAACAAGTAATATCAAGAAACAATTTCTGAAGAAAGAACAACTGAACTTAAATCAAAAGGGTAAGAATTTAGCTAGTAAACACTGGGTAACAAGGAAGGAGGGTGATAGGAGTGTTCAGGTTGATCTGGGAAGGTGCCTGGAATATTTGGAAACATGGCACAAGGCCAGAATGGCTAGTGTGTGGTGAAGAGAGTGGAAATTGGCTTCATCTGTGCTTCACTGAATGCTACAGAGCCTAGAGAGCCAAATTAAGGACATTGGCTCTATTCTAAGAACAACAGGAAATCACTGAAATATTTAAGGTAAGGCAGGAGGCAGAACATAATCAGTTCTGCATTTTGTAATGATTGCTTGGGTTTCTGTGATAAGAATGGATTATTAGAAGGGAAGACATGGAAAAAGGGAATTACTAAGAAGGTATCACAGAGTCCAAGTGAAAAACAATTCCTTGAACTAGAAGCAGTTGGACTTGTGAGATATTTAGGAAGCAAGATCAATAGGATGGATTCATGATGGGTGGTATACAGGCAGTGAGGGAGAGGAGAACACTCTGGAAGACTCCTAGGTCTGATTTCAGTAACTGGGATGATAATGCTGCCATTTGGTGAGGTAGGATATACTGAAAGCAAGACAGGTTTGATGGGGAAGATCTCAAGTTTGCTTTTGCATATGCTGAGTTAGCCATGAAAGCTACTTAATTTCTGTGAGCCTTGAGCCTATGTGTGCTATGTATGGTGAGAACATTACCAATCGTAGACTGTTTATGAAGTTTGCACACACATCACCCTGCAAGGAGTAAGTGCTCACGAAGTCAGTTCCCTTTCCCCTCTCATCCTTTGTCTTTATTCATTAATTCATTCTCCACATAGTTTTGATTGTCTTCCATATGTCAAGCCTTCTAGATACACGAATCCCTGCTGTCATGGAGTTTACTTTCTAATAGAAGTGCACAGATAATAACATAAACAGACGTGTTCTAGCTAGATGTTAAAACCAAACCAAATTCACTGCCATCTAGTCGGATCCAACTCACAGCGACCCCTCCTTGGGTTTCCAATGCAATAATACAATGGAAGTAGATTGCCCAATCTTCCCCCCTGAGGAGTGGCTGGTGAGTTTGAACCACCAGCCTTCTGGTTAGCGGTCAAATGCCTTAGGCACTGAGCCACCAGAACTCACAGCTAGATGTTAGGAAGATAATAAATAAGGCAGAGTGAGGAGGAGAAGAGTAATGCAGAAATGGTGTGCTATTTTATATAGAATGGTCAGAGAAGGTCTTTTTTGTTGTTGTTAGATGTTATTGAGTCAGCTCCTAATCATAGCAACCTTATGTAAAATGGAATGAAACACTGCTCAGTCTTGTACCAGCCTCACAATCCTTGCTATACCTGAGCCCATCATTGCAGCCACTGTGTTGAGCCATCTTGTTGAGAGCCTTCCCCTTCTTTGCTGACTCTCCACTTCACCAAGAGTGATATTCTTCTCCAGGGAATGGTTCTTTTGACAACATGACCAAAGTAGGTGAGACAACATCTGGCTATTCTCACTTCCAGGGAGCATTCCAGCTGTACTTCTTCCAGGACAGATTTGTTTGTTCTCTTGGCAGTCCATGGTACTTTTAGTACTCTTCACCAACACCGCAACTCAAAGGCATCAACTCTTTTTCTGTCTTCCTTGTTCATTGTCCAACTGTCACATGCATACGAGATTATTGAAAATACCATGGCTTGGGTTAGGCACACCTCAGTCTTCAAGGAGATGTCTTTGCTCTTCGGCACTTGAAAGAGGTCTTTTGCAGCAGATTTGCCCAGTGCAATATGTTGTCTGATGTCTTGACTGCTGTTTCCACTGGTGGTGATTGTGGAAACAAGTAATATCAAATCTTTAATAACTTCCATCTTGTCTCCATTTACTGTGATGCTGCTTATTGGCCCAGTTCTGAGGATTTTCTTTTTCTTTGGTGAGATGGTGAGATGTAACCCATATTGCAGACTGCAATCTTTAATTTTCATCATTAAGTGCTTCAAGTCATTCTCACTTTCAGCAAGCAAAGTTGTGTCATCTGCATATCACAAGTTATTAATGAGTCTTCCTCCAATCCTGATGCCACATTCTTCTTCATATAGTCCAGCTTCTCAGATTATTTGCTCAGCCTACAGATTGAATAAGTATGGTGAAAGATTACAGTCCTGACACACTCCCTTCCTAATTTTAAACCGTGCAGTATTCCCTTGTTCCTTTCGAACAACAGCCCCCTGGTCTATGTACAGGTTCTTGATGAGCACAATCAAATGTTCTGGAATTCCCATTCTTCTTGATGTTATCCATAATTTGTTATGATCCACACAATCAAATACTTTTGCGTAGTCAATAAAACACAAGTAAAGATCTTTCTGGTATTATTTGCTTTCAGCCAAAATCCATCTCACATCAGCAATGATATCCCTAGTTCCATGTCCTCTTCTGAATCCAGCTTGCAATTCTGGAAGTTCTCTGTCAGTATACTGTTGCAACCATTTTTTAATTATCTTCAGGAAGATTTTACTTGTGTGTGATATTAATGATATTGTTCTATATTTTCCACATGACATGGGATCATCTTTCTTTGGAATGGGTACAAATATGGATCTTTTCCTGTAAGTTGGCCAGGTAGCTGTCTTCCAAATTTCTTGGCATAGACAAGTGAGAACCTCCAGCATGGCACCCATTTGTTGAAACATCTCCATGGGTATTACGTCAATTCCTGGATCCTTGTTCTTTGCCACTTCCTTCAGTGCAGCTTTGACTTCTTCCTTCAATACTGTTGGTTTTTGATCATATGCCATCTCCTGGAATGATGTACATCCACCAATTCTTTTTGAAGATTTGAAGGGAAGGTCTTGGAGAGGTGATATTTAAGCATAGACCCGAATGAAGTGAGGAAAGTTGCCATAAATGTGGGAGTGGGGGAACAGAGTTTCAGGCAAGAGCATCACATTGTAAATATCCTGAGGTGAGTTTGCTTGGCTTTTACTTGTTGTTGTTGTTGCTATGTGCCATTGAGTTGGCCCTGACTCATAGTGACCCCTCCTTGGGTTGCCAAGGCAATATCACTACAGAAGTAGATTGCCCAACCTTCCTTTTGAGGAGTAGCTGGTGGGTTTGAACCACCAGCCTTCTGATTAGCAGTCAAGTGCTTTCGGCACTATGCTATCAGAGCTCCTTGGCTTTTACTAGGAATAGCAAAAAGTGTACCTAGAACCCTATGAGCAAGGGACATGGTAGGATTTGATGCTAAGGAGGTGGTTGGACTTGATTATGCATAGACTTGTAGGCCAAGGTGAGGCTTTGGCTTTGTGACATGAGAAGCCATTGGAAAATAGTGAGGTGGAGAGTGACAAGACCACATTCTGAAGGACGGAATATTTTAATCTATGCCAGAAGCCAGGAGCCTCTAATTGAAAGAACCAACTCCCTCTAAAGTCCCCTTTTACTTGTACTTCTAACTTGATTCAGTTAATGAATATAAATCAACAATTTAATTCAATTAACAAAAAAAATGACATTTATGAAGCATTTATTATGTGCCTCATTGAGGCCCTTTCACACAAGTGGTTACAATAATAGTTTTTTTTTTTTTTTTTTCTCATTGAGCCTTTACAAGACACCAGCCACTGTGTTAAAATGCTTGTACTTTATTTCATTTAATGTTCATGAAAACCCAGGAACTAGATTTTATTACCTTCATCTGACAGATGAGGAAACTGAGGCCCAGAGAAGATAAATAACTTGTGTGAAGTCACACAGCCAATTGGTGGTAGTCAGGAGTCACAGACACTCCAGAGCTTCTAGATTCTAAGTTCATACTGTTTCTGTGACTTCATGTCAAGGTGAACCAGTGACACCTGAATTCTCCCCCTGAGAATGTTTTATATTGCAAAGAATGATCTGGAAACACACAGGCTTAAGGGCACTCACCATTCAAAAAAAAAAAAAAAAGTGTGCATCTATAACAATGAATAGGGATGGAGAATTTTCACATTACATGATTCTCTTACATTACATACTCTGTGAGCTAGACAGCCAAGGGTTGCACAACACACCTCCAAGGGATCTAATTTTCTAGGCAGCAGTCGTTCATCTCCATCCATCACTTAAATGGTGTCTGAAAAAAAAATATGTGTCATAAATCCTAACCCCTATACATATGGAAAGGAGCCCTGGTGGTTCAGAGATTAAATCACTTGGCTGCTAAATGCTTGGCTGGTAACCAAAAGGTTGGCAGTTGAAACCCACCAGCTGTTTCTCGGGAGAAAGATGTGGTGGTCTGCTTCCATAAAGATCACAGTCTTGGAAACCCCGTAGGGAAGTTCTACCCTGTCCTGTAAGATTGCTATGAGTCGGAATCCACTAGAGGGCGACAGGTTTTTTGCTTATCTATGTGGATGTAACTGCATATGGAAAAAGGTTTTTTTCCTTATGCTTATGAGACCATATCAGTGTAGGATATAGTTTAAGCTAATTCTTTTTGACATATAAAAGGAGCAGACTAAATATAGAAGTAAGCAGGAATGGGGAGAAGCAGATGCCACGTGGAGATCACCAAGGAACAGAGGAAGAAAAGATGAAAGAGGCAAGGGCATTGCCCTAGAGCAAACAGAGAACGAGCCTCCCTCTAGTGCTGACACCTTGAATTCAGACTTCTAGCCCCCTGAACAAGACACTTGCCTGCTAACCAGACAGCTGGCGGTTCAAACCC
>NW_006921735.1:7041398-7042861 GCF_000298275.1 Orycteropus afer afer
TGGGCAATCCTACTTCCGTAGTGATACTGCCTCGTAAACCCAAGGAGGGGTCGCTATGAGTCGGGGCCGACTCGACGGCAAACAACAACAACAACAACAGCCCCCTGAACTATGAGAAAATAAATTTCTGTTTGTCAAAGCCACCCACTTATGGTATTTCTGCTTTAGCAACACTAGATAACTAAGACAAATGGAGAAGAGTCCCATTAGTCTGAATTCTCCAGAGTGAAACTCCTTTATTTGTATTCCTCTAATTACAAATACTCATGGCAGCCATGGGGATAACAATGACCAAAGTAGCTACTGCCAATTATGCGTGTGTCTGATACAATACTAATCACTTCTATACATTATCTCTAATCTTTACATAACTCATAGGAAGTATATACTTTTTTTTTCTATTTTTACAAATGAATAAACAAAGACAGATAAAACAAGCAAACAAAAAATAATTTTTCCAAGATTACTCTATTCCAATTTAGCTCAGTCTGATGATGCTTTTATCACCCCATATTCTCTCTGCCATCAAAGAGGTGAATAGCTTCATTGGTCTATATCCCAGCCTGTAATAATACCCAAGCCATGTCATTTTATTATTTATTTCATAATTAATTATTTATATTTCTGTATGCTCAACAACAAAATAATTTATATATACAAAAAAAAAAAAAAAAAAAAATCTCACTGACCTTGAGTCGGATCCAACGCATGGCAACCCGTCCTTGGGTTTCTGAGGCTGTATCACCACGGGAGTTGATTGCCCACTCTTCATTTCAAGGAGTGGCTGGTGGGTTTGCACTGCCAGCCTTCTGGTTAGCAGTCAAATGCCTTAGGCACTATGCCACCAGAGCTCCCAGTACTTATCTTAGGTGGCCCAAATAGTTTGATTTTCACTTATAACTTTAAGGTTGGCCGTTTAAACCTAACCAATAGCACCATGGTAGAAAGGCCTGAAGATCTGCTTCTATAAATATTGCACTTGAGAAAATCCTATGGAGCAATTCTGTGTCACACACAGGGTTGCCATGCGTTGGAACCAACTAGAAGACAACAGGGTTGAGCTTTGCATGGTGGTAGGGCAAGCCATTAAATCTGTACAGCTTGTTCTCAGTTTTACTCCCTTCCCTGCCTTCCATTGTGGCATCTTTTTGTCTTGTAGTGGCTCCTCTCATTTGACACCTTCTCAGAGGCCTGGGTAACTCTTGTTTCTCATTCCTAAAGCTATGAATGAGAGCGTATCTTAACACTTGTAATATAATTTTAAAAGTAGAGGCAGATCTAGATGCAACAATGGGTCTCTCTTCATCCAGAGCAAAGAAGAATGAAAAAAACCAAAGACTACTGAAACAATTAGTCCTAGCAACTGGTGCACCATCCAATCTTCAGCCTATATGACTATGATACCAGAAGAACTAGATGGTGCCTGGCTACCACTGTCAACCACTTGGAAGGGGATCTATGTA
>NW_006921735.1:7043581-7055464 GCF_000298275.1 Orycteropus afer afer
TTTTCTTAACTTTTTATAATAGTGGTCTCATATAATATTTGTCCTTTTCTGCTTGACTAAATTCATTCAGCACAATGGGCTCTGAATTCATCCATGCTATGAGATGTTTTGCAGACTCGTTAACATTGTATAGTATTGTATTATGTGTGTGTGTACTGTAGTTTGTTGATCCATTCCTCCGATGATGGGCATTTGTTTCCATATTTCTACTATTGTGAATAGTGCTACAAGGAATATGGGTGTGCATGTGTGTTTGTGTCAGGGTTCTTATTTCTCCAGGATATATACCTAGTGGTCAGATGGCTGGATCCATGTTCCACAGTGGTTGTACCATTTTACAGTCCCACCAGCAGTATATGAGGGTTCCAGTCTCTCCATACCCTTGCCAGCCTTTATTGTTTTCTGGGTTTTTTTGTTTTTTAACTTTGCTATTAGTGCTGCCCCCACACTTTTGAATCAACCCACATCACTCCATTCTGGGACAGAATTGTTATCACATTCCTTTCTCAGTGGCTCCTTCAGGGAAATCTCTATAATGAAATAGCTTTGTGAACCCAGATCCACTTGTTTAGCATTTTAGTACAACTTCCCAGCATGTGGAGAACCTTGGACACTGCCAAGCAGGCACCTTGTTCAGAATATGGCGGCAGTCAAGTCATAACCAGAAGGTGCCTCAAACTTGAGTTTACATACAGGCTAATATATGGAAGAGCTGGGACAAGGTCCAAGGTCCAAGGTTCTCCAAGGACTCATAGTAACTCTCTGGAAAACCTACTGGTCCATCCCTAGCTTTCAGCCATAACTTGGACTATATGAAAGACCTACAGAAAAGATGACTTCACCTCCCTTCTCAGTCACTAATTCTCACCAACAGCAAGTCCCACTTCATTTCTCTTCTCTGTATCAAATTCTACAAATCAAGTTCATTTCCCTCACTGTGCACTTAGATAAGAAGATATCTGGGGCTATGTAAAAGGCAAAGCTTTTGGGGAGTTATAAACATTGAAGGAATGCAGGCAAGGTAGTTGCTTGGGGTCATAAGTACCTTTTGCCTTCCCTTAAAGCATACCACCGTTGGGAATCTAGTGTCAGCCAAAGGAAGAAGGAATTAGAAGTCTAAATCAGCAGCATTATGAGTGAAGTTCAAGTTCAAGCTCTACCATTTGATTACATGTAAGTAATCTGAAATTCTTAATAAAATAAAGAAAGTGATACCCGGGTATATGGGTGGATAGATGGGTGGACAGGCTGAAATATTAGATATGTCTATGAAGTGAAGAGTGCATCCAAGAACATGTATAGGGTTGACAAACAGTGGTCCTATAACTTTATGTGTATGATCTGAATTCCCAGGTGTATAATGGAGCTGACAAGGGGTAAGATTGTAGTCACTGCTTGGTCACAGCCAGCTACCCAGAGAGACTGAGTAGTTGAACCTGTGGGCTCAGAACCAGAGTCACAGAAGACATCAAGCTCAATTGGCATAACATACTACACAAAACATTGTTCCACCTCCTACCGTGGGATCTTAAAAGCTTGCAAGCTGCCATCTAGATGCAACGATGGGTCTCTCCTCATCCAGAGCCAAGAAGAATGAAGAAAACCAAAAAATTCATGGAAACAATTAGTCCTAGTGACTGGTACACCATCCGATCTACACCCTATAAGACTATGAGACCAGAAGAACTAGATGGTGCCCAGCTACTATGGTCAACCACTTGGAAGAGGATCTATGTAGGAGATAGATCCTGGATAGACAGGAAAAACAATGTGGAACAAAACTCAAAATCATTTGAAAAAAAAAGGGGGGGGGACCAGTTTTGCTGGTCCAATAGAGCCTGGTGGAACCACTGAGACTATGGCCACTACCTGCCCTTCAGGTCTGGAATTGAACGCCTACCTGTGGCTTGCAGCCAAACAAAAGACAGGCATAGGAGTTGAACATTTACTTGAGGTAGATACACTCCTTGGAGAGAACAACTATGGGAGAAAGAAGGGCTGCTTATGCACAGGGAGACAGCTCAGGGGGCAGGAGTGCATGGAGGGATGGACACAGGGAAGAGGTAACTATCAAGAGGAAGTAGGAGGGGAGATGTTGCATTGTGGTAAATTGTGCTCAATGACATGAGACAAAGTGTATGTGAACTGTTGTATGGAAAGTATATTTGCTGTGTAAATTTTCACCCAAATTACAATAGAAACAAAAAAAAAAAAAGGAAGATGTACAAATGGCAGATAGACACATGGATAAATAAATAATAGAAGAGTGGGAAAAAAAAAGTGATACCTACCTTGCAGAATTATTATGAAACGACATCATTTATTTAGTCATTCAACAAACATTTATCAAATCCCTAACAGAGTCTGTTTTAGGCCCAGTGGAGCTAGTTGTAAGTGCTATGAAGAAATACAAACATGGAAGAAGAATAGAGAGTACTGAAGTAGGGGTGGAGAGTACTGCAGTTTTAAATAGGGATCTGAGGAAAGACCTCACTGAGAAGATTGTGAGCAAATGAGCCATGTGGCCATCTGGGGGAAGAACCTTTCAAGCAGAAAGGACAACAAAGTATACATACTGTTGAAAGGATTTGCTATAGTGATTCCCCACCCCAGCTGCACGTAGAATTACCTAGAAATAGGTGTGTGCCTGCATGTGCATATATATATATATATATATATACATACTCCAGCCCCACTTGATACCAATTAAAGCGGTATGTTTTGAAATACCCTAGGCCAAATCAAATGTACGACCAAGATTAAAGGCCAAACACAGACTGCCTGAATTATGTATTGGTTATCAGACTTTACTAGACACATCCCTGGCTTCCTATTCCTTTATTGGCTCCCCTAAAGGGAAATCTAGGAATCAGAATCTTAAATAGGAACACAAACCAAAGAAGTTGCCCTCTGACTCATGGAGACCCTGTGTATGTCAGAGTGGAATCCATAGGGTTTCAACAAATGGGTTTTCTTGTTTTTTAACTTTTTTTGTGACTTGGGTGCAATTTGACAAAGCTGATTCATTTTACATTCAATAGTTCATATACACTTTCTTTCATGACACTGATTACAGTCCCTACAATGTAATAGCTCTCCTTTCACTCCGCCATGTGGTTACTCCTTCACTTTGTCCTTCTTACCTGTGCATTCCTGCCTGTCCACCTTTCTCCCTGTGTAAATGCTGCTCTTCTGATCTCCCGCGGTTGACTGTTCTAACAAGTACATCTCCCTAGAGTAGTTGTTCAGCTCATACTTGTCTACTGTTTGGCCAAGTTGAGCCACGGGAGTAAGTCCAATTCCAGACCCCAAGGGTGACTCAGGACCATAGTCTCGGGTTTTACCAGTCTCTACTCAACCAGTAATCCTGGTCTTTTTAAGTTTTTGAATTTTGTTCCACACTTTTTTCTCCCACTCTATCCAGGATCTCTAGTTTGGATCCCTTTCCGAGTATCAATACATGGGTCTTCAATGACTGTGATCTTTGAGCAGTAAGTCACTAGGCCTGTCTTCAGATACCTTGAGGTGGAGTCAAAATTCCAGCCTTTTAGTTAGTAGCCCAATACTTAACCAATTGTGCCACTGAGGTACTAAATAAGAACCCAGGTAATTGTGAGAACGATCTTAATCACAACTCCCTATACAGTAATAATAATGATCATATTTGCCACAGGGAGCTATTTGGCCTACAGGCAGGAAAAGGGTAAAACATACAGCTGTTTGAAAGAAGTTCATGCCAAAAGTTAACATGAATGAAAAAATCTCATGAATCATCAGAGTTCATCAGGCTTTCTGACTTTTAAATCACCCAGTTGGCGGGGGGAAAAAGTGTTTGTTACTACAAATGGGAAGTACTGAACGAATGCATAAAATTTCAAACATTTTCAGAAAAAAGTGCTACCTCTTTTCAGAGTTCCATTTTCCAAGTGGTTTTAAAGCACTTTTAATATGGAGGGCAACAACTTGGGCTTTTTTTTTCTTTATAGTGCACAGCTAATTACCAGACGTACCCATACTGCAAGCATTTAATGCCTACATAAAACATTGTGCCATAATGAAGATAATTGAAAGTATGACTTTCATCAATATTTAATTAGCATTTGGTGCTAACTCATTATTTCGGTACAATTAATTTGACATCCTGCTATATGTTCTGAACAGATTTCAATCCAGAGGGCTGTTTTATTGGCGAGACATGTGTGTAACATCACACATGCCCCTGCCCAGAGGAAACAATATGAAGTATGGGGGAGATGATTGACAATTTAATCTAATTCTGAATAGCAAAGGCTAATATATTAAAACCAAATAAGCCTGTTTACTTAGCAAGGCAAATCCAGTACTAATGAAAATCCTGGCCTTGCCCAAGAGGATGAGGGATAGTGCTTCACTGTTTTATCACAACTTCATGGGGTCAGCTATTGCGCTGGTATCAGGAAACATTCAGAATTAAAGGAATGTTGTCACTTGCAATTAAGAAGTTTAACAGTTCATACACCTGCACAATCTGAGTTCAGTGTATTATCTTGCTAGAGTCTGCAGAAGGAGAGTAAAGAACAGGGACCAGGAGCCCAGAGACCTAGGTTTTATTCAGGTCATCCTGAGTGACTCCAATTATGTCATAGATTAATGTGCTTGGCTGCTGACATAAAGGTTGGAAGTTTTAGTCCATCCAGAGGTTCCTGGTGAGAACCAAACCCACTAAACCATTGGGTCAATTCTGACTCACAGCAACCCCTATAAGACAGAGTTGTTGTTGTTGTTGTTGTGTGCCGTCGAGTCGGCCCCGACTCATAGCGACCCCTCCTTGGGTTTCCGAGGCAGTATCACTACAGAAGTAGGATTGCCCAACCTTCCTTCTGAGGAGTGGCTGGTGGGTTTGAACCGCCAGCCTTCTGGTTAGCAGTCAAGTGCTTTAGCCACTATGCTACCAGAGCTCCTATAAGACAGAGTAGTACTGCCCAATAAGCTTCACAAGGCTATAAATCTTTAAGGAAGCTTCAACTTTCTTCCTCAGAGCAGCTGGTGGGTTCTAACCACCAACCTTTTGTTTAGCAGCCCAATGCCTTAACTGGCATTGAGAAGAAAGGCCTGGTGATTTACTCCTGACAAATCAGCCTTTGAAAACCCTTTGGAGCACAGTGCTACTCGGACACACTTGAAATTGCCAGGAGTAGAGTCTACTGGAAGGCAAGTGGTTTTTACTACTTAATTACTTGTTAGCCTTTGGGATGAGTCATTTCACTTCTCTATGGCTTAGTGTGTGTGTGTGTGTGTGTGTGTTTGTGTGTGTGTAACTCAATTTATAATAAGGCCCTTGAAGTGGAGGACCAGCTTTTTGTTTCATTTTATATTTTTCTAATTTCCAATAGGTTATGAATTGATATTTCTTTAAAATAATATTAAAAATGAATTAAATAAAAAAAGATAAAACTATAATCCCCAATATTTTATTATTAGATCAACAGCTGCAAAATTAGTCTTTAAAATTGCTATTATAGTTTCCATACTCTTATTCTAAATGTTTCATCTCTCTGTCAGTAGTGATTGGTTCAACAGCTGGAAATGGAACCTAAGGAAGGCCAATCAGAGTCTCTCCATGTTATTAACAATGGCAATAATGAAGGAGTGCTAGAAGGAGGTGTCTCTCTCCCTTTTTCTGCTTAGTGATCTGTAAGCACCATCTAAAATCAGATCTATCAAAGGCTACAATTTCTGATTCATAGTTTGAACGAGTCTGCATGGCTGGGGCTAAGGTGAAATGAGTAAGACATTAAGTTTGGCACAATATTTAAGGGTGTACAAAAAAATTCAGAAATAAAGAAAATTAGTATTTTAAATCAACATTTCAAAAGTTAAAATTGATGCAAAAAAGTCTATTATGAACAAAATGTCAAAGTTTAAATAAAGTTATTGTTGCTGTTGTTAGGTGCCATAGTTGGTTTTGACTCACAGTGACCCTATGTACAACAGAACGAAACACTGCCCAGTCCTGCACTATCTTCACAATCACTGCTATGCTTGCAGTAACTGTGTCAATCCATTTAGTTGAGAGTCTTACCCTTTTTTCCCTGACCCTATGTTTTATCAAACATGATATTCTTCTCCAGGGACCAGTCCCTCCTGATAATGTGACCAAAGTAGGAGAGACAATGTCTGGCCATTCTTTCCTCCAAGGAACATTCTGGCTGTACTTCCTGCAAGACAGATTTGTTCGTTCTTCTAGCAGTACAAGGTGCATTTAATGTTTTTCACCAAAACCACAGCTCAAATGCATCAATTCTTCTCTGGTCTTCTTTATTCATTGTACAGATCTCACATGCATATGAGGCTATTGAAAATACCATGGCTTGGGTTAGGCACAACTTAGTCTTCAAAGGGACATCTTTGATCTTTAAGAGGTCTTTTGCAGCAGATTTGCCCAAAGCAATTCATCATTTGATTTCTTGACAGCTGTTTCCATGGGTGTTGATTGTGGGGTAAAATGAAATCCTTGACAACTTAAAACTTTTCTCCATTTTGCATGATGTTGCCTATTGATTCAATTGTAAAGATTTTTGTTTTGTTTATGTTGAGGTGCAATCCATACTGAAGGCTGTAGTCTCTGATCATCAGTAAGTGCTTCAAGTCTTCTTTGCTTTCAATAAGTAATGTTGTGTCATCTGTGTATTGCAGGTTGTTAATGAGTCATCACCAAATTCTGATTCCACTTTCTTCTTCACATACTCCATCTTCTATTTGACTATTTGCTCAGCACAGAGCTTGAAAAAGTATAGTGAAAGGATACAACCCTGACACACACCTTTCCTGATTTTTAACCATGCAGTACCCTCTTGTTCTGTTCAAATGACTGCTTCTTGGTCCGTGTACAGGTTCTGCATGAGCATAATGAACTGTTCTGGAATTCTCATTCTTCACAATGTGATCCACAATTTGTTATGATCCACATAGTCAAATGCCTTTGCATAGTGCCTAAAACACAAGTAAACATCTTTCTGATATTCACCCAAGATCTATCAGACATCAGCAGTGACATCCCTCATTCCACGTCCTCTTCTGAGTTCAGCTTGAATTTCTGGCAATTCCCTCTCGATGTACTGCTGCAACTGTTTTTGATTTATTTTCTGCAAAATCTTACTTGTGTGTGATATTAACGACATTGTTCAATAAATAAAGATAGGATCTGACAATGCCATATTGAGCGACATTGGAGCTTAAGTCTAAAGGAAAAACGTGCTCCCCCCATACATGTTGTAGTATATTTTCAAAGGTTATTTTGTTGCCACAACTTTAATGTAGTTGAAAGAATGTTGAAAAATTGAGTAGATTAAAGCTCATAACATTATTTTAAGTATAAATATTTTATTTATATCAAAACCAGAATTTATTGTATTTTTACTTCCCTGACTTTAATGGAAGAAAATGTATCAGTAATATTTTAAAAATCTACTTCTAGAAAAAAATTAACTGCTAAGACTATATTAGCATGTATTTATGCATGGGGATACATTTATACTTTTGCCTCAGGCACCAACATAGCTCAGCATGGTACTGCTTCCTGAGAAAAAATTCATACAAAAACAAAAAAAAAAAAAAAAAAGAGATGTAGGAAGGGAGAGAGAAGCAGAGTCAACGACAAAGACACTAATATGCTTTTGCATGTGTGTAGCTGGCTTTATAAGAAGTCAAATCTGTACCTGGGCTTCTCAGCTATGTGACCATTAGTTTTTGTAGTTATTGTTGTCATTGTTGTGTGATTTATGTTGCAGTCACTTGAAATTCAAAAGCCATTTTAAACAGAGTCTTTGTCTTAGATTAGGTTCCGCATGTTGTTGTTATTTGCCATTGAGTCGGCCCTGACTCATAGTGACCCCTCCTTTTTCCGAGGCAGTATCACTACAGAAGTAGGATTGCCCAACCTTCTTTCCGAGGAGTGGCTGGTGGGTTTGAACCGCCAGCCTTCTGGTTAGCAGTCAAATGCCTTAGGCATTATGCTACCAGAGCTCCCAAGGATTTGAGTTCAATAGTTTACTTGGGAGGTGATCCCCAGGGAGTATGGACAACAAGTAATAATTCAAGTGGAGGGAAGGGAAGAGATAAAGAAAGCTTTATGAAGCATTATATTGTAAAGGAGCCCTACTCTGTCCTATAGGATCACCATGAGTTGGAATCGACTCTGATAATGTGTTTGGGTTTTTTGTCCCCCTATTAGGTGGTCTTAGAAGTACCCTTGCTTTAGGATACTCATTGCTGTAAGTATCTTTAGGGAACTCTGCTGGGTAATTCTGGGAGACAGTATAGAATACACCAGAGTTCTCACCTCTCCAACCAGGGGTATTTATCCTCCAGTTCCCATTTTCCATTGGCTCCTAGGCACTAACTCTCTGGACATTCTGGTTTGTTCCTTGCTCAGGCCAAAGAAAAGATGTTAGGCAGAGAAATGTAAATGCTTGCAGCTGGATGCTAACCGGCCATCTATATGAATGGTAAGTGCTGGGGGTATGCTAGCGGAAACTGTGTCTGCTACAGTCCTGAAAGATGATAAGGCATTTACCTGAAACATAAAACAGAGTCATTTTCTTGACAGAGCAAAGTGGGAAATTGTTATTGTATATGGCAAGCTCATGTAATTTGGATTCAGAAGGCTTGACTCTTGTCTCCAAATTTTACCATTTGAACTTGGACAGATCTCTTAATATCTTTAGACCATCTGTATGGTTCTTCATCTATGTAATGAGTGGAATAATAATAAAAATGACTTCACAACACTGCAGTGAGGAACAAATAAAGTATATAATTGATGGGAAATGACTTTAAATAGTCATTTTCCCCCCTATGAGGTGGTCTTAGAAGTGTCCTTGCTTTAGGATACTCAAGAATGACTTCAAGAGCTTATTAAAAATACAGTGTCCTGAGAGCCACTGGAGATTCAGATGCAAGGTGCCCTGAGGTTGCACTGTTCACAAGTGGTCTGTCGGACACACTTTGAGAAATGCTGCAACAGCATGGGATGTGTGAAGGAAGCGAGCAACTGAGTGCAACTGAAAAGGCAGGACTAAGTAGGTGAAGGTTATGCGGGAAAATGTAGGGGACTTTGACTTACCCTGTAAGCAAAGAGGTAATCACCAAAGGCTTTTCAAACAAGGGAGGGATCTGGGTAGTACTCATACCGTGTAGAACAATGTCTCCAACTCCAACATTGAGGATGGATTACAGGAGTGGGGTGGGGGGATGGGTAGGAAGGTAAGAACTGATAGAACTACCAATAAAACTCAAAAAAATTCACTGCCATCAAGGGGGATCCAACTCATATCGACCCCTCCTTGGGTTTCCAAGGAGGTATCTCTATGGAAGTAGATTACCCAATCTTCCTTCTGAGGAGTGTCTGGTGGATTTGAACTGTCAGCCTTCTGGTTAACAGTCAAACACCTTAGGCACTACACCACCAGAGGATGCTACAATAATAAACTAGAAGAAGGAAGATGAGATCTTGAAAGGCGTCCATGAATGTGAGAACAGAGAAGAGGGAGCATGGGACTGTTGAAACAAATGCTAATAATAAAAGGAAAAAAGCAGAACAGAAAATGTATATGTATACAGTGTGCTCCTGTTTTGTTTATGAATTTGTGTGTATATATGTATAAACATACCCTCTTACGTTTATATACAGAAATAGAAAAGGATATACAAACAAGTGTTAAGAATGATTATCTCTGAGTTTTATAAAATTGGTTTAAGGATCAAGGTTTTTGTTTTTTTTTTTCAATGTATATTTTTTCCTTCCAAAATTCTCTACAATAAACATGTATTACTTTTGTGGTCAGATTTAAAAATATAAAAAGAATAGAAAGAAACAAAGAGTAAGTTATAAGGCATGAAAGTCACAAAGATATTGAGGAATAGCAATAATAATAATAACATTTCCATGAAAGAACAAGCTATACTTTTTGAAGGATTACAAATGAATTCTGGCAAATTCTTTAGCACTATGAGTTAACTATAATATAGCTGTTTAAGCAGGACAGGCTTTTTCAGCTACTACTGTCCTCTTGCATGTCTTTAAAATACAATTAAATAAAAGTTACTAGGGACGGGTTGATGCCTAGAAATATGCTTGCTTGCAAAAAGACTAGAATTTGAACTCCATATTTATTGCACATTCAAGGGGTGAAATGCTTTTCTATTTCTTTAATGAGTTTTAACTTTAAGGTAGAGTCAAATATTCACAAGGGAGGAAAAAAATCCATAGTTTTCAGAACTGACAGAAAATGTGTAAAACTTAGTAAAAATCTTGCCAAATACCATGGTGTGGCAATATGTCTAAGAAAAATCCAATATATTGGATAGGTCTCCTTAGACTAGCATATATTAATTTTGGTTGAAAGAAACTTAATGGTTGACTAGCGGAGGAAGGAGATGGAAAAAATGCAATCTATGAACACAAAGTTTGCAATTTTCATACATTTAATGAGCTTCTGACCAAAGTCTCATATTCATACCTCAATTTTACCAAAAAGGCCCAAAGGCTTCACAGGATTCCCAAAGCAGCCAGTAACCCTGAAAAATCCTCACAGCTCTTCTCCAGTAACAAGTTTCTCTCCACTGACATAGATGGCAACCCAAAGACCTCCTGTTTCTTTACCATCAAAAAGAAAAATTGAGCTGGTTAAAGGACTAGTCATTTAACGATATTAATAAAAGTTATAAAAGAGAGATTTTCACTTAAAGTTAGACTGAGCAAGGAAATCATTATGGTGGAGGACAGCTAGGTCAGAAAGAGGAAGGGGTTTCACTAAGTTCACACTCAGCTAGAATTCCAAACAAAGCAAATGGCCAAAGCAAAGTCACCAAAAAAAAAAAAAGAAAAAAGAAAGACAAAGTGTGGAGCATAGTTAGGCAAGGCTTGTAAATAAGAGTGACAAATGGCAGTCTTTGTATTCTGGAGAATATTCCAATATAGAAATTTAAACAAAACAAGCAGATCCCAAAATCAAGTCCACATTATGGTTACATCTGTCATTCACTGTCTATGACCCAAGAGATCAAAATATGTCCCTACAGTGTTGGGTGGTACTACTTTGTAAGCTGCAGAGCCAGAAATTATGCAAGGGGCCCTAATTCATGTAGATTTACAAATCTTATATAAGAAGACAGGAGCTCTGGTGGCACAGTGCCTAAGGCATTTGACAGCTAACCAGAAGGCTGGAAGTTCAAACCCACCAGCCACTTCTTGGAAGGAAGGTTGGGCAATCTACTTCCGTAGTGATATTGCCTCAGAAACCCAAGGAGGGGTCGCTGTAAGTCAAATTGGACTCGGTGACAGTCTGTTTTTTTTTTTTTTATATATATATATATAAGAAGATATTGTTGTTGTTGTTGTTATGTGCTGTGGAGTCGGCCCCGACTCATAGCAACCCCTCCTTGGGTTTCTGAGGCAGTATCACTATGAAGGTAGATTGCCCAACTTTCCTTCCGAGGAGTGGCTGGTGGGTTTGAAACACCAGCCCTCTGGTTAGCAATCAAGTGCCTTAGGCACTGTGCTACCAAAGCTTCTAAGAAGATATTCGAATGTAAAATTAGCTGTAGAGAGCACTGGTATTGCTTCTCATCCACATTTCTATAAGCCAGTTGGTGTTAAGTCATGGAGATCCTTTAATAACCCGTGTGTGAGAAAGTAGAAATATGCTCCATAGGGTTTTCAGTGGGTGATTTTTCAGAAGTAGATTGCCAGATCTTTCTTCTGAGGTGCCAACATTCTGGTTAGTAGTGAGCACTTAATCATTTGCACCACCCGGAGACTCATATATATATATGTACCCGCTGCCATCCAGTCAGACCTGACTCATAGTGACCCTTCCTTGGGTTTCCAAGGCAGTATCACTA